>NW_008705583.1:631810-666575 GCF_000186865.1 Aureococcus anophagefferens
TTGCATCGACGGGGCCGCCCGCCCGAAGCCACTCATCAACGATATAGACATCTCCCTCGTGCGCGGCCCATGCTATATCATCGGGGAGGAACTGGTCACTGTCCACCGTCGCGTCGTCCATCATCATTCGCGTCGGTCGCCTCGTCGCGTCGTCTCGAGACTCGACAAAGTGTGGCAGCTCGCCAAACGCGGACGCTGTCCCGCGCACTACTTGTACTAGAAGTAGCTTTATGCATATCCCGCCGGCGGGAGATGTTATACCCGTCCATGCTTTTACGGGTTCTCTTCTCAGACCCCCCCGACGAAGTGGAGGGTCGCGTTGCGCAGGTACGCGTCGGCGGCCGACGGCGCCGCGTCGAGGCGCACGTCGGCGACGTGGTCGCCGCCGGCCCGGAGCGGCGCGAGCGCCGACGCGGGCCCCGGCGCCTGCTTGGGGCGCCAGGCGACGGCGAGCGCGGCCGGCGCGCCCGCGGCCGCGGCCGCGTCCAACGACCCGTCGACGAGCGCCGCACCGCGGGCGTCGACCGAGAGCTCGAGGCCGCCGGCCGCCGCGGCGAGCTCGAGGTCGTCGACGGGCGCGCCCAGCTCCGCCGCGGCGGCGAGCTTGGCGGTCTGGAGCGCGTCGCGGAGCCGCCGGGCCGCGCCGGCGTCGCGCGAGACCGAGACCGCGGCGCCGGCGCCGCCGAGGCCCCGGAGCGCGGCCAGACCGCCGAGGAAGCGCTGGAGCGCGTCGTGTGCGCGGCGCACGTCCGCCGCCGGCGCGAGGCCGAGCCAGTCGCAGGGCGTCGCGCGCGGCAGCGCGGCGATCCACGCGCGCCACGAGTCGCGGTCGAGCGCCGCGCCGTCGGGCAGCGGCGGGCACGCGCCGCCGGGCGTCGGCCCCCGCTGCGTCGCGGAGAAGGCCTCGAGGCTCACGACGCGCTCGCCGACGGCCCGCAGCGCGCGCGCGTCGGAGTCGCGCTCCGCGCGCGCGCCGTACGTCGCGTAAAACGCGCCGCCGGCGAGCGCGGGCCACGGCAGGTCCTCCGGCGCCGCGTGGTCGCCGGCGTTCAGGCCGTCGACGGCCGCGTCCGCCGCCTCCAACGCGCACTTCGCGTCGACGTCGCCCCACTCGTAGGGCTTCGTGAACGCGTCGGAGTAGCGCGCGCGCTCCGTGACGACGGCGTGCGCGACCGCCAAGAGAGCGTGCACGCGGCGCCGCTCGACGGGCCCGCGGTCCCAGGCGGCGCCGCCCTTCTCCGCGTCGCGCTGCGTCAGCAGGGCCTCGTGGCGCAGGAGCGCGGCCCGCAGGCCCACGTCCGCGCCGAGCGCGACGACGGCCGCGCGCGCGACGAGCCTTCCGGGCAGCCGCGACGGCTCGCCGACCGCGACCTCGGCCGTGAGGACGACGCGAAACCCCGGCGCGGGCCGCAGGCCCCGCAGGGCCTTCTCGAGCCCGAGGAGCCAGGCTTCGGACGCGAGGTGCGCGTTGCGGAAGACGACCCAACAACCCGCGTCCGCGCCGCGGCGGAGCAGGTCGCGCGACCGCCGCTCGCTCGCCGCCGCGCCCATCGCGACGGCCTCCACGACGACGCCCAGGGACCGCGCGGCGGCCTCGACCTCCTCGGCGGCGTCGCGGCCGCCGTTGCGCTCCGCGACGACCAAAGCGACGGGCGCGGCGAGCGCGTCGCCGTCGGCCTCGACGGCGAGCGCGTCGAGCGCCTGCTGCCGGTCGCCGTCGGCGACCTCGAGGTCGTCCTCCTTGCCCAGGGACCCGGCGCTCCGGCGCCGCTTCCGCTCCTGCTTGCGCCGCTCCTTGGCGTCGCAGAAGGCGCCGAGGCGCGCCGCGTCGTCCGCCGCGGAGCCCGCGATCGACTCGACGCCGCCGCCCCCCGCGCCGCCGCGCCACGCGTCCGCGGCGTCGGACCCGAGGACGTTTTCGACGAGCGCGTCCGCCGCGTCGAGGACGCGGTCCGGCCGGAAGGCCTTGCAGGCGAGGAGCGCCAGCGCGGGCGACGCGGCTTCGCGGACCGCGGCGTCGCCGCCCGCGACCGCCGCCGCGCCGAGCGCCGCCGCGTCCGCGCCTTTGAGCTCCGGCAGCTCGAGCAACGCCGCGATGGCGTCGACGTCGCCGGCGCCGACGGCGCTCCGCACCTGCGCCGCCCGGAGCGACGTGTCGCCGGGCGCCGGCGGGGCCGCGAGGAACGCGACGGCCCGCTCCGAGAGCGCGGGGTCGCCCGCGCGATCCGCGTAGAGCGCGGCCAGCGCGAGGCTCGCGGCGACCTTGTGCTCCCGCGAGAGGAGCGCGCGGCCGACGCGCCGCGACACCTGCGCCACCAAAGGCGCCGCGAGGCGCGCGAAGCGCGCGGCGGGCGCCTCGGCGCCCGGCGGCGGCGGCGCCGTCGCCGCGAGCGCCGCGTGCAGCGCCCCGTCGAGGAACTCGTCGAGGCTCACGGCGTAGGCGTCGTGGAGCTCCACGAGGCGCGCCAGCACGCCGTAGACGTCCGCGGCGAAGGCCGCCGCGGCCTCGAAGTCGTCGGACGCGGCCCTCAGCTTCTCGATCGACGCCTCGATGTCGCGCGCCGCGGCCCTGGCCTCCAAAGCTTCCGCCTTGGCGGCCTCGAGGGCCCGCAACGCGACGTCATCATCCAGAAGCGACGCCTCGCCCTCGCTCGACGACGTGATGCGCTCGAGCACGTCCGTCTCGAGCGCGAGGAGCCGCGCGCGCTGCGCGTCCAAATCCTTGGCCGCGTCGACGCGGTCGCGCTCGAGCGCGGGCCGCTCCGCGCGGAGGAAGCGGCTCAGCGCCGTCGCCTGGAGCGACTCCGCCGTCGCGCTGAAGTCCAGGAGCGCGACGCGGCCCAGCAACCCCAGCGGCAGCTCGTCCGCGGCCGCGCGGCTCCGCGCGTGGAGCACGAGCGTAAAGTCCGGCGACACCTCGACGAAGTCGCCGCCGAGCTTCACGCCCGCCTTGCCGCCGCCGCGCTTCGCGAACTCGCGGTTCAACAGCGGGTGCGCCGCGGCGTCCCAGGCCTCGTCGACGTCGCGGACGACGAGCGCCGTGCCGAAGCGCGCGGCCGTCGCGAGCGTCTTCTCGAAGGACGCGTCCGCCGCGGAGACGACGGCGACGCGCGCCGCCGCGTGGAGCGACTCGACGAAGCGCAGCGCGCCGCCCGACGGGTCCACGAGCAGCGCGCAGCGCTTCGAGCCCAGCAGCATGGCCGCGTTCGCGACGAAGCGCGCGTCCCTCGGTAAGCCGTGCGTCTCGTGCCAGTCGCGCGCCGTCGCGCGGCTCACGGCGCCGCCCAGCGAGTAGGCGCCGGCCTCGTCGTCCACGACCAAGTGCAACCCCCGCGCCGCGTCGCGCACCGCCGCCTGGAAGGCGACGCGGTCCCCCTCCGACAGGGGCCCGCAGTACGCGACGTTCGCGGCCGCGACGAGCGCGCGGTAGGGCACGAGCTGCATCGTCTCGGGGAACGTCGCCGCCTCCTCCTGCCAGCGGTCCTGCTCGTCCGCGAGCGACGCGAGCAACCGCACGGCGCGCTCCGCCTTCGTCTTGCCCGCGTCGATGTCCGCCTTGATGCGCTCGCCCTCGCGGACGGCGGCCGCGTACGCGTCCTTGTAGCCCGCGACGGATTTCGCCAGCGCTTCCAATTCTTTCTGTAAAGCGTCCACCAACTCCCGCGTCTCCTTCGTCTCGGACTCGAGCTTCTCGACCTCCTGCTTGAGGGGCTCGACCTTGCGCTCGATCTCGCAGTAGGAGAGTTGGGACGACGCCCAGAGCACGAGGGGCCCCGCGGCCTGCGACGACCGCTGGACGATGTCGTAATCTAAAGCGACAATCTCCTTCGCGTCGTCGCCCTTCTCGTCGCGCTCCTTCGCGTTGACCTTCTCGAGGTAGGCGTCGGACGGTTTGAGGTAGCGGTCGTTGACCATCTTCGCGTTCGAGTCCTCGATGTCCGAGGGCGAGAAGCCGACGACGGTCGCGATGAAGTCCGACTTGCGCATGGCCTTGCGGACGTCGTCCCAGGAGTAGGACGCCTGGAGCGGCAGGAGGCCGAGCAGGATCTGCACGGCCTCGAGCGTGCGCTTGACGTTCGGCGGCGGGTTCCGCAGGCTCCGCAGCTCGTCGAGCTGCGACTTCTTGATGCCCGACACGGCCTCGCGCGCGCGGATCAACGCGGGCTCGGCCTCGGCGAGCTCCGCTTCGGCCGTCTTCTTGCGCTCCTCGATGTCGCCGGTCCGCGCCTGGAGCTCCTTCTGGAGCACGGCGCCCTGGGCCTGCTTCTGCTCCGCCTGCTGCTGGTCGACGACCATCTTCTCGAGCTGCTCGCGGCCGATCGCCTCCTGCGTCTCCAGCTGCTCGTTCTGCGCCTTGAGGTCGCCCTGCATGGCCGCGACGGACTGGCGCGCCTTGGCGAGCTCCCGGAGCCCCGCGGTCTTGCGCCGCTGCGCGCCCTCGAGGCGCGACCGCCGCGCCTCGCACTCGCGCGCGAAGCACCTCGCCAGCTCCACGAAGTCGCGCGCCGAAACTTCCCTACGCCGCGCCTTGGCGGCGGCGTGCGCGCCGACGAGGGCCGCGACGGCGGCGTGGCGGAGCGACGGCGCCGGCGCTTCTAAATCGTCGTCGTCGTCGGAGTCGTCGCCGCCGCCGCCGACGGGGCCGTCCGCGGCGAGCGCGGCTTTGAGTTTCAGGTCGCAGGCCGCGCGCGCGTCGGCGCCGAGCGCGCCGCGCCGCGCCTCCCAGTCGACGGCGCCGACGGCGCCGAAGTCGACCTGGCGCAGCAGCGCGCCCGACACCTGCGCGAGCGTCTGCGGCGACCACGCGCCGAACCAGTCGACGACGCAGCGGTTGAAGAGCGCCGGCGACGCCGTCGCGCGCCGCGTGAGGCTCGTCGGGTCGCAGCCCGGGTTCAGCGTGAAGACGACGTGCAGGTTCCGCCGCACGTTGCGCGCGAACCAGTCGAGGATCGCCGCGTCGTCCGCGGCGTCGTCGCCGCCGGGGCCCTCCGCGCGCATCGCCTCGCGGCAGCCCGCGAGGAGCCGCTGCGTGTCGTCGACGCCCCAGAGGCCCGGCACCTCGCCGGACGCGAGCAGCGCGTTCATGCGCTCGAGGAACGCGCTGGACACGCCGTCGGCCTCGTCGATGACGAGGACCATGCGCTCGCGGTCGACGCCCGCGCGGCGCATGACGCCCCGGAGCTCGTCGTCGAATTTCGCCAAAGTGTAGTGGCGCGTCGCCTGCACCTCGTGGAGGCTCAGGCCGTTGTTCCAGGCGACGAACTTCGTGAGCACGCTCTTGCCGACGCCCGACTCGCCGACGAGGAGCAGGTGGCCCGACTCGGCCCGCAGCACCTGCGATGGGGAAAGAGGTGTCGGCCGTCGCGTATCGGCGCGGGTTCCGAAATCTCCCGGTAAACCCGACCTTCTTTCCGCGGCCCTTTTCACTGGCGGCCCCCGCACTGTCCGCCGACGAGTCGCTCTTCGCGAGGCAGTCATCAGAGGGGTCGGCGCCCGGCGATGGGTGCGAGGCCGGGCGCGCGCTCTTCGGAGGGGAACGAGCCGCGGCGGTACGGGAAAAGACCGGCCGCGCTCAGAATGAGCGGCGGGGACCCGCGGGCGGCGCCGGTCCTCCGCCCGGAGGCGTCGCGGCGGCCGCGCCGCGGGCGCCCCGCGCTCGCCTCCGGCATTTTTCGAGGGAAACGAAAACGGACGCGGGCGACGCGCGGCGTCGATGCGGAGCACGTGCGCGACGACGTCGTCGTAGACGACGAGCGGCACGTCGAGCTCCTCCTCGTAGAAGGTCCGCAGCCGCGACGTCACGAAGGACTTCAAATCCCTCATCTTCGCCGGCGCGTAGCTCCGGCTGAGCCAGCGGCTGAAGAGCAGCGGCCGCCGGAGCGCGCGGCCGCGGTCGAGCGCGGCCGCCGGGAAATCGCGCGGCCGCGGCCGCGTCGAGCGCGTCGGCGCACCAGTCGACGTCCTCGGGCGACGGCAGCCGGTCGGCGAAGAGCCGCAGGCCCTCGTGGGCCCAGACGCGGACGAGCGACGCCGCGGGGCTCAGGCCGTCGTGGTCCGCGCCGCCGCCGTCGTACGCCGCTCGGAGCGCGCGGCACCACCGCGTGAGCTCGCGCGCGCTGTAGACGCACTGGGGCATCTTCGTCTTGACGAAGCGGTCCGCGTTGGCCTCGAAGACGTCGAGCATGGCGACGTGGAGCGCGGCCTTGACGGCGTCGCACGCCTCGGACGATGGCGCGTCGCGGCCCGCGAAGTCGCAGTAGGCCGCGTAGACGCGCTCCAGCGACGCGCGCCGGGGCGTGCCGACGCGCAGCACGTGGAGGTGGCGCAGCAGGCGCTCCGGCAGCGGGTGGCGGCCCGCGTCCGTCGGCGGGTTGCACGCGGCGACGAAGCTCACGCGCTTCAGGGCGACCCACTTGGGCGGGCAGCGGCCGCTGTTGGTCCGCGCGTACTTGGACGGCTCGAGGGCGGCCTTGGCCGACGTCAGCGACAGCGCCCAGAAGCCGCGGCGCTCGACGAGCTGGCGCAGGAAGGCCAAGGCGCGCGGCGTGCCGTACGCGTCCGGCGCGACGAGGTTGATCTCGTCGCAGAAGACGACGAGCGTCTTCTTGTCGCCGTGGAGCGCGCGCTTCGGCTCGAGGGACCAGGTCGACCGCGGCCCGCGCACGAGCTCGCAGTGCTCCGCGAGCAGCACCGCGACCTCGGACGCGGACGTGCCGCTCGAGCACGCGAGCGGCGCGAGGTGGAACGCGTCGCCGCGGCCGCCGAGCGCGTGCGCGCAGGTCATGGTCTTGCCGCTGCCCGGCGGGCCGCAGAGCAGGGAGCAGGTCCCCGCGTCGCCGTCGCCGAGGCCCGACGACGCGAGCGCGTCGACGAGCGCCTCGTGGCGGAGCGTGTCGGCCGTCGCGACGACGGCGTCGAGCGCCTTGGGCCCGTCGACGCGCGGCGCCGCGGGCACGGACGCCTCCCAGTCCTCCCAGAAGCTCGACGCGTCGAGGTCGCCCCGCTTCGACGTCGTCGCGCGGACGTCGTAGCAGAGCGCGCCGCTTGAGCTCGCGGGTTTGTCGCCCGTCGCGGAGACGAAGGGCTCCAGCGCCGCCGAGAGCGCGGCGCGCCGGTCCTCGCCGTCGCCGCCGCCGCAGGCCCAGAAGGCGGCGCAGTAGGCGCTGCGCCGCGCGTAGGCCGCGCCCGCGGCCGACGCGGGGTCGAGGCCGCGCGCGCGGCCGTCGCGCGCCGCGGCCGCGCAGAGCGCCGCGAGGGACCCCAGGGGCTGCGCGGCCGCGACGGCGGGCATGAGCTCGCCGGCCGCGTCCTGGAATGCAAAGGCCACGGCGGCCTCGACGGCGTGGCCCGCCGCGAAGAGGGGCGCGACCGCGGCCGCGTAGTCCGCGTCGGCGGCGGCGATCTTCGCGAGCGCGGCCTTGGCGCGGTCGCCCAGCGGCACGACGTCCGCGTCGACGTGGAGCACGCCGCAGCGGCTCACCGTCGCCGGCGTCGCCCGGCTGAGGTCCTCGACCTCGAAGAGCAGCTTGACGACGGGCGGGATCGCGAGGCGCTCGCCGTTCGGGAGCGTGAGCGTCTTGTTGTCGTCGAGCACGGAGTTGAGGTTCTCGGCCCACTCCGGGTCGACGTCGCCGTCGAAGACGACCCAGTGGCGCTTGCGCAGCTCCCCGAAGTCGTTCGCGCGCACCGCGCGGACGACGGCCGTGAACAGGCCGTCGGTCCACTCGAGCGTCGTCGCGTCCAACCGGCCGAAGAGCAGCTCCTTGTAGTTCGGCGCCACGAGCGCCTTGGGGTCGACGACGTAGGCGACGCCCGCGACGCCGTCGAGAGCTTCGAGACCCTTGAGCACGCACGAAATCAGCGTCGACTTGCCGACGCCCGCGCCGCCGACGACGACGGCGCCCGTGCTCAGCGACAGGACGCTCCGGAGCTGGAGCGCCTTGTCGACCCACGTCTTCGCCGGCGCCTCGACGCCCGCGGCGGCCCGGAGCGCCGCCGCGAAGGCGGCGCCCAGCGCCGCGGGGCTCGCGCCGTCGGCGAGCGCGTCCCGCGGCGTGAAGTCGTCGGCCAGCGCGTCGGCCGCGGCGCCCGCGGCGCCGAAGACGGCGGTCACCAGCTTCGAAAAGGGGTCGACGTCGACGGCGACGAGGCGCGGCGTCACCGTCGCGTCGAGGGACGCGAGCATGGCGTCCTTGGCTTTCTCGTCGCCTTGTACGTCGCGCGCGTCGCGGCCGAAGAAGAGGCCCGCGCGCGCGAGCACGGGGCCGATGGCGCGCAGCCCCCATTCGTAGTGGGACTGGGACGACAGCTTCGTCGCGCAGAGCTCGAGGAGGCTCACGAGCCCCCGCGCGAGGCGGCCCGCGGCGCCGGCCTCGAAGCCCTTGGCGTAGAGCGCCGTCGTCGCGATGGCCCGCGAGTCGGGCCGGACCATGGCCACGGTGCGGAAGAGCTGCTTCAGGTTCTCCGGCAGCGGGCTCCGGCCCGCGTAGCCCGGGTTCATGGTCACGAAGACGCCCGTCGTCGGCCGGAGCGGCACGCCGTCGCCCCGGGGCCCGCCGAAGTCGACGCACGCGTTCCGCGCGAGCAGCGCGTTCTGGATCGCCTCGAGCTGCTCCGACACGGCGCTGAGCATGCCCTCGTCGAGGCGGTTGAACTCGTCGAAGCAGCCCCAGGCGCCGGACCGGCACAAACCCTTGAGCAGCCGCCCCATCGCGCCGAGGTCGAAGGCCTCGTCGCAGTTGAAGACGACGACGTGCCGGCCGAGGTTCGAGCCGAGCGCGCGCACGGACTCGGTCTTGCCCGTGCCCGCGGGCCCCACGGGGTTGCCGCCGAGGCGCTGCTTGAGCGCCGCGGCCATCGTCTCGAAGCACCGGTCCGTGAGCGCCGTCCGCACCAAACGCGCGCCGACGCCCGTGTACTCGAAGCCGAAGGACACGGCCGCGTCGCCGAGGCGGCCCGCGACGGCCAGCGCGACGCCGCTCTGGGCCATCTCCTCGGCGAAGGCCTCGCCCTCGACGAGCGCCGCGCCGGGCCCCGCGAGGCGGCCCGCGAGGCCCGCGCCGGCCGGGTCCACGGCGTAGAACCTCAGCTGCCGCGCCCACTCGAAGGCCGTGTGCTCGCCGCACGCGCCCAGCGCCGCCGTCGCGTCGCGCTGCTGGGCGACCTCGACGATGAGCTGCTCGCGCTTGCGGCGGCGTAACGCTAGATCCCCGCCGCCCGCGTCGGCGACGACGGCCGCGGCGAGCGTCTCGAGCTTCGCGGCGATCGCCGCCGCGGGCCCGGCGAGGTCGCCGGCCGCGACGGCCGCGTCCATGGCCGCGGCCCAGGAGATCTGCGTCGCGAGGACCGCGGCCTGCGTCGGCGTCGCCGCGAGCCAGCCGTCGACGTCGTCGCCGTCGACGCCCGCGAGCGCGGTCCGCGTCGCCGCCGCGACGGCGACGCGCATGGCCCGCTCGACCTTGACGAGCCACTTGATGGCGTCGCGGTCCTCGAGGGCGACGCCCAGGGGCACGACCTCGCCGTCGAAGGACGCCATGCGCGCGCCGCCGTCCGCCGCGTCGACGGCCGACACCGCGGCGAACATCTTCGACAGGTGCGGGCCGACGCGCGCGGCCGAGTCGTCGCCGCCGCCGAGGATCGAGAGCAGGTCGTCGTCGCCCACGAAGTAGAAGCGCGCGAAGGCGCCGCGCTGCATCTCGAGGTAGTCGCCGAGCGCGCGCTGCGCGTCGCCGAGCGCGGCCGCGACGTGCTCCAGCGTACCGGGCAGCTTCTCCGACTCGAGGAGCGCGCGCACGGCCGCGGGCGCCTTCGCCAGCAGGTCGCGGCGGCAGCGCGCGAACGCGCGGTCCGCGTCGGCGAATTTCGCCGCGGCCGCGGGCAGGCGCTCCGCGACGGCGGCGCCGCCGTTGCCGCCGCCGAAGATCGCGCCGAGGCCGACCCATCGGCGCTGGGCGTCAGCCCAGAGCTCGAGGCGCCGCCGCAGCTCGTCGCCCTCCTCGGCCAAGCCCTGGCGCCGCTTGCAGAGCGGCGACCGCGCCTCGAGGTGCGGCCGGAACGCGGGCGAGTCTTTCATCGCGCACAACGCGGTGCCGTGCTCGTCGAGCTTCTCGAAGAGGGGCTCCCAGCCCCGGATGAGCGGGCCCGGCGCGACGTCGAAGGTCGCGCCGGCCCAGTGCGCGTCGACCTCGTCGAGGAACTGGGACAGCGCCGCGTCGTTCCGCGCCGACGCGAGCACGGCTTCCACTTCTTTCCGCGCGGCGTCGCCGAGCTCGAGGCGCAGGAGCGCGCCGACGCGGAGCGTCCGCAGCTCCGGCGCGCGGCCGCCGAAGAGGGGCCCCGCGAGCTTCGCCCAGTGGCGGTCCCCGAGGTTCGCCGCGTTCCGGAGCTCGCCGACCCAGCCGCCGACGGCGCGCTCGCGCGCCTCGACGACGCGGACGGCGTCGGCGTGCGCCGCGTACTGGCGCACCTTCGCCGGCGCCGTGCGCAGCGCCTCGTCGGCCTGGCGGAGCGCGCCGCGCGCGGCCTTGGCGTCGAAGTCGGCCCACCGCGCGTCGTCCAGCGCGGCGCACGCGGCCACGGGCGCCTCGAGCGCGCGCCAGACGTCGCCCAGGGCCACGGCCTCGCGCCGGATGGCCTCGAGGTCGCCCGCGGCCGACGGCGGGGCCCCGCCGGCGTCGCCGAGCGCCGCGAGCGCGACGGCGAAGTCGCGGCCGTCCCTCAGAGCCTTGTCGACCTGCTCGAGGACGCCGCCGAGGCGCTCCAGCGCCTCGGAGGGCGACGCCGCGGCCGTCTTCTCGCCGCCGCCGGCGAGGTCCAGGCGCTCGGGCTTCGTCTCCGCCCAGAACGTCGCGAGGCGCTCCGCGACGTGCGCGGCCTTGGCGATCTCCGCGTCCGCCTCGGCCCGGAGCGCGAGCTTCTCGCCGTCGAGGCGGCCCTTCTTGCGCTCGAGGATCTGCGCCGTCGCGTCGACGGCGCCGGCGACGAGCGACGCCTCGAGCCAGCGCGACGCCGCGCCGCCGCGGTAGTCCAAATCGACCTCGGCGTCGTCCTCGAGCGACCGCGCGAGCGCGTCGAGGTCCACGCGCTGCGCCTTGAGCGTCGCCTCGACGGCGCCGACGGCCGCGCAGGTCGCGCGCCAAGCCGGCACCTGTTTTACCAGTTCCTCGTAGAGCGCCAGGGCCTGCAGCGCGTCGCGGCACGAGCACCGGCGCTCGTCGAGCGCGTCCAAACGCTCGCGCGCGGCCGTCGCGGCGTCGAAGACGGCCCTGGCGGCGTCCCAGGCGCGCTTGCCCGCCTCGCGCCGCAGCTCGCGGAGCCAGCCCTCGAAGCGGGACCGCAGGGACGCGTGCGCCGCGCGCGCGTCGAAGACGACGGCGCACGACGCGTCGCCGTCGGCGGCAAAGTCGGCCCAGAGGTCGTCGTCGCGGCGCCGCCGCACCTTGGCCGGGATGGCGAGGGACGCCGCCTCGGCCTGGCCCCGGCGCTCCTCCTCGAAGGCGAAGTCCGCGTCCGCGTCGTGCCGCGCGGCGACCGCGTCCTCGAGGAGGCCGCGCCACGCGTCCAGCAGCGCGCCGGCGTCGCCGGGCGCCGGCGCCGGGTAGGCGTCGTCGACGGCCCGGGCGACCTCGCTCACCGTGGAGGCCCAGAGCAGGTCGTGGCGCCGCCAGCGCGCGAAGCGGTCGCGCGCGTCGTCCGCGCGGCGGCCCGCGGCCTCGAGCGCGGCCGCGTAGGCGCCGTGGAGCGTCTCCAGGGACCCGTCGCCCGTGTCCTCGTCGAAGAGGGCGTCGCCGTAGGCCTCGGCGTCGTCCAGGGGCTCCTGGCTGTCGCCGCGCTTCTTCTTCCGCGCCGTGAGCGCGCCGGCCGCGGCGAACCCCGCGGCGTCGTCGCCCGCGCCCGTCAGCGCGTCGAAGCGGCTCGCGCGGAGCCGCGGGAGCCGCGCACAGGCGCCGACGACGTCGCGGAGCTGGCCGTGGAAGCCCGCGCGCGCGGCGTCGACGCCGGGCTCGAGGCGGAGCCGGCCGTCGCGCGCGGCGATCTTGTGGAGCGACCGGCGGCAGCCCACGTCGACGTCGGCCTCGCTCCGGTCCCCGGCGGCGTCGACGACCACGGGGCGGCCGTCGAGCGCCAGCGCCCAGCGCTTGAGCCGGTCGACGCAGCGCGCGCGGAGCGCGCGGAGCGCGCGCCGGTCCATCGCGCGCGTCCAGTCCTCGAGGTCGTGGAACCCTTCCAAACTCAGGCGGTCGACGACGGCCTGGAGCTCCTCCTGCGCGCCGTCGAGCGCGTGGACGTCGTCGAAGCCGTCGGACGTTTCCAGCGTCGCGATGGCGGCGTCGCAGCGCCGCCGCGCGTCGCGGAGCACGTCGAACTTCTCCTGGAGCGCGCTCACGTCCTCGGCGAAGGCGTCGACCCAGGCGCGCACGTTCGCCGTCGGGCTGCTCCAGGCGAGCTTGGGGAACCGCGGCGCGTCCGCGGTGCCCCGCGGGAAGACGCGCGCGACGCGGTCCCGGATCGCGCGGAGCCAGGGCCCGAGGAGGCCGTCGTCCGCCGGGTCCACGAGGCGCCGCGCGACGCCGTAGCCGCGCACGGCGGCCCGCAGCGCCGTCGCCGCCGGGTAGCGGTCCCGGGCCTCGTCGGCTAAAAGCGCGATCGTCTCGGGCACCTTGAAGCCGAGCCACCGGAGGTGCTTGACCTCCTTGAAGAGCTCGACGCGGTCCTCGTCGAAGTTCACCACCAAGGCCCTGGCGTCGCCGACGACGTCGACGTGGAGCAGGAGCTGGCCCCGGAGCTCGGACTCGGCGCGCGCGGACGCGGCCGTCGCGCGCTTCCACGTGCCGAGCCACTCCTCGAAGAGCGGCGTCGCGTCGAGGTGGCGCAACAGCTCGTCGGCGACCGTGCGCAGCGCGCGGCCCCGCGGGTGGCGCTCCATGGCCCGGTCGCCGCCGAGGACGTCGCTGAGCCGCGCCATCTGCGCGTGGAGCCGCCGCTCCATCTGCCGCGCCCAGAGGATCTTGCCGCCCAGCGGCGGCAGGTCCCGCAACGACGCGACGACGGCCGCGTTCGAGCCCTCGTAGCGCTTCGTGCACGCGTCCTTGAGGCCGTCGACGTCGCGCTTGACCGTGTCGACGAGCTCCGCCTGGTGCCGCTGCGCCGCGCGGCGCACCGCGGGGCGGTCCAGGAGCGGCTGGAACGTCGCGAAGACGGCGAAGGTCTCGTCGGCCGTCGCCGCGGCCTCGAGCTCCGCCGCGAGCTGCGCCGCGGCCATGTTCTCCGCGCGGTCGAGGCGGCGGAAGTAGTCGTCGGACGCCGCGCGGTGCCGCGCGTCGCCGTCGAAGGTCGCGTCGCAGGCGCCGCCGGCGCCGCGCACCTCGCTCAGGAAGCGCTCGTAGGCGCCGTCGAGCTCGCCGAGCGCGGACGTCGCGGACCGGTCGTCGCCCGCGGCCTCGCGCTTCGCGAGGACGGTCGCGAGCACGCCGCGGAATTTGTGGTGGTCCGCCTTGAACTTGCGCAGCTCGCCGAGGCGCGCCTCGACCTTCTCGTGGAAGAGCTCCAAATTCGCGACGCGGCGCATGTCGCCCGCGGCGGCGGAGCCGCCGCCGCGGCGCATGAGCTCGAGCGCCAGCTCGCGGAACTTCCGCACGCCGCCGCGCGCGGCCGCGAAGCAGCGGTCCGCGGCCTCGGCGTCCTCGTCCGCCAAGAGCGCGCCGGCGCCGTCGTCGAGGAGGCGCATGGCGCTGCGGCCGACGGCGTCGGACGCGGCTTCCACGAGGCGCGCGCCGCGCGACGGCGCGTAGTGGCGGCTCGCGCGGAGCTTCGCCAAATGCTGGAAGAAGTCCGTCGCCGCCGCGGCCAAATCGTCGAGCGTCGCCGCGCCCTCGACGGGCGCGACCGGCAAATCCCGGAGCACCTTGTTCGCGTCGACGGCGACCTCGAGCGATCGCGCGAGCGGCGCGGCCACGCCGTCCTCGAGCTGCGCGGCCGCGACGAAGCGCTTCGCGCGCTTCAGCACGTGGGCGACGGCCCGGCCGCCGGGGCTCCGCCGCGAGTCGCCGGCCGCGCGCAGCGCGGCCTCGTACTCGCGCCAGAGCGCCATCTCGCCGTGCACCGCGTCCGCGTCGCGGCCCGGCGGGAACGCGAGCGGGCTCGCGTCCTCGTCGCGGCCCTCGCAGAGGCCCACGAGGTCGTGGGCGTCCTTGGCCCAGGCCGCGACGGCCGCCGCGCACTCGTCCGCGAGCGCGCCGTCGCCGTCGAGCGCACCGCCGACGTCGTCGCCCGAGCCGCCGCCCTCGAGGAACCGCTCGACGGCCGCGGGCGGCGCGAGCGTCGCCTCCGCGAGGCGCGCGCGCCGGTCGCAGCGGCCCAGGGCCGCCTCGAGGTCGCCCAGGCGCTGCGCCACGGCGACGAGCCGCGGCGCCATCGCCTCCTCGGCCTCGGTTCCGCCGGACGACGCCTCGGCGACGAGCGGCCGCACCGCGGCCCGCAGCAGCTGCCGCGCGACGGCGAGCGTCTCCGTCTGCCCGTGCGTGCCGCCGCGCCCGCTCAGCACGACGGCGCAGTGCTCGCCCAGGTCCGTGGAGTCGCCGTACTCCTCGATGATCGAGCTCAGCGCGGCGCCCGACGCCGCGCTCCGACCCACGGCGACGAAGCGCTCCGGGAGCGGCGAGAAGTTCCGGGAAAAGGCGACGGCGCCGTCGTCGACGCCCATGAGCAGGCACGCGTCCGCCGTCGTCGCCGCGACGAAGGAGGCGATGGCGCTTTCGCTCGACGCGATGTCGTTGGTGATCGCAGCTTCTACAGACTCGCGAGACGCGCCGATGAGGGCCTGGCCAAGCGGCACCAAGAAGGTCTTGAGCGGTCCTTCTGCCATGGCGATTGGCGCGCTCGCCGGCTTGGCTACTCGCACATCGTGATTGACATTTTGAACCTCGTCGAGCACCATGCTCGCGGGCCCGTTGAGGCGGAATTTGGAAAATCGATCGACGCCCGCCTGCTGTAGTAGTGCCGCCTGGTCCCTACCCCTCCGAGGACTCCTCCGAGGCGTCCTCCTTCAAGCCCCCCTGCTTCGCCGCGCCTCTTAAATGTCCATCTCCGTGTCCATCTGGAGGAGCTCCCGCGCGGCGAAGAAGCGCGGGATGAAGATGGCGCGGAGGGCGAGGAGCACGCCGATGACCGAGGGGAAGACCATGGCCGTGGCCTTGTTGAGCTTGAGGAGCCAGAGCGTCGCGAGGCACCCGGCCTGCACCGCGGTGAACTTGAGGACCTTGCCGCGGCCGAGCTCGACGATGGCGCGCTCGACCGTGTCCGTCGGGTCGAGGCGCTTCGTGTCCAACAACAACGCCTTGGACCGGCCGAGGAACTGGTTGCCCGACATGACCTTCTGGCCGAGGAAGAGGAAGACGCCCCAGACGACGGCCAGGGGCACCTGGCTGAGCAGCGGCGCCACGTTCAGCGACGCGAGCACGAGGCCGTGCACGAGGAAGCCGCTGAGCCGCGTCTCGACGACGGACGCGACGTCGCCCTCGGGCTTTTGCGGGGCCGCCGGCGCCGCGGCCGCGGCCGCCGTCGCGTTGGCCTTCTGGCGCATGGACGCCACGGCCGCGCCGCCGCCGCCCGCCGCGACGGGCGCCGCGACGGGCGGCGCGCGCGTCGCGTTCGCCGCGCCGGCCGTCGCGTTCGGCGCCGCCGTTGCGAGCGCCTCGCCAACCTCGGCAGCAGCAAAGTCGCGCTTCGCCGCGGCGGCGACGGTCTCGGGGCAGGCCTTCTCCGGCGTCGGGAGCGGCGGCGGCGCGGGCTTGGGGGTTTTCGGCGGCGGCCGCGCGGCGGCCGACGGCGCCGTCGCGTTGCGCTTGAGCTGCGCCGCGCGGATGATCTCGTCCGGCGACGGCAGCGGCGGCTGCTTGCGGTCCAGGGGGCTCTGGCTCACGGCGACCGTGCGCTTCGCCTCGTCGGGCCGCGGCGCCGGCTTCGCCGGCGCCTCGGCGACCGTCTCCTCGGCCGCGGCGATGTTCGACATCGCGCGGACGTGGTTGAGGCTCTGGACCGTCGCGGAGCACATCCAGGGCAGGCCCAGGAGCGACGACCCGAGCGTGATCGTCGCCAGGGCCAGCAGGTCGAGGTGGTAGGCCGAATCCTTGGCGAGCTTGTTCTGGGGCGAGTTCACGGTCCGCACGGTGATGTTCTGGTCGAGGAAGAAGAGCGTCGCGAGGAACAGCGCCGGTATCGCGGCCAATAAGCGGTACCGCACGGCGAGGGACCCCAGATCCACCAGGCTGAACATCTTCGCCCGCGGCGCCCCCAGCTCCAGCCGCGCCAGCGAGCCCAGCCCCGTCATCGCGTCCGTCCGCAGGAGCGCCGACATCGCGACGATGACGAACGCGGGCCCGAAGTCCGCGATCAAGGTCCGGAACTTGGCCGTGAAGAAGCGCGTCCGCGGCGCGCCCGCCAGGGACGTGCAGGCGACGGACGTCGCTAACGCGCTGTTCATGGCCAGCAGCGCGTCGCCGGGCCGCGCGGCGCCGACGCCCACGGACCGGAGGAGCCGCACGATCGGCGACGCGCCCTCCGAGAGGAAGTTGAAGGCCAGCAACGCGTTGAAGACGTCCTCCGTGAAGCGCGTGCAGTACTTGATCAAACCCGACGCGTTGAAGGACGCGAGGACCGCGAGGTAGCAGCTCGTCCAGACGCCGCACCACGCGTACCTGTGTGGAAATCAACCACTGGTTTAAGGGGTCCTGACCAAACTTCAGAACGCTCTAGCTCGGTCAAATCGATGTCGATTCGGCTGATTTTTGGACGAATCGATGGCTCTCGTCAAGTTCTCGAAGCGGGGCAGAAGAGCTCGCGTCGAATCGGCCGCATACGCTCACATTGAAGTCGGGATGAAGATTTGATTTCCGCACAGACGCGTACATGGGCAGGAACGGCACGCCCGCCTTGACGGTCCACGACGACAGCGCGCCGATGAAGGCCAGGGTCAGGCCCGTCGGCGCGACGAAGGTCATGGGCTGGCCCGCGAGCGTCGCGTAGGCCATGCCGCTGAGGCCGCAGGACAGGATGACGTCGCGCGGCCCTAGCACGCCGGACGTCGCCGCGGTCATCGCGCCGCCGAACGCGATCGCGGGCGCGAGCACGGCGAAGTAGAGGAAGGCCGACGCGCCCAGCGTCTTCCCCGGGCTCCGGAAGCCGTCGGCCCAGTCCGTCGCGTACATGGGGAGCCGCCGCTTCGCGTCCTCCCTCAAGCCCCGGAGCCACGTCTTCCGGCTGAACGGCGCGATGCTCCCGGGGTTCGCGCTCGCCTCGCCGACGGGCCAGGACGTCTGGGCCATGGCGCCGCCGGCGAAGCGGCTCCCCGTGCGCCGCCGCGTCGACGCGCCCGTCCACCCGACGGGCAGCACGACGCCGTTGTCGAAGAGCTGGCGCCCGAGGCCGTCGTTGCCCACGAAGACCTCGGGCACGCTCACGTTGCCCTGCACGTTCGACGTGATCATCTGCGTCTCCGTCTCGCCGACGGCCGCCGCCGACGGCACGACGACGGACCGCCGCCGCGGCTGCTCGTCGTCGTTGCAGTTGCTCGAGCGGCGGAGCACCGACGCGGCGCGCGGTTTCTGCGCGTCGCGCGGCTGGGCATGGCGCGTCGGCGTCACGAAGTACGCTTGCGGGTACGCGGCGCACGCCGCTAACGTAAGGACGCGGAGCATGCTCACGGTCATGTCACGCTCTGCACACATGCCGATTGAACCTCGAGCTCCTGCTCTTCAACCAACCATCAACAAAGACTTCAACATGTCGACAAGAGTGGTCTGGCCCGAGTTACCGCCCCTGCTTACTCATCCGACCTCCTGGGCCGAGCGCCAGAGCGACGTGATCAGCCAGAAGAGGCTGTCGGGCAGCGACGCGCCGCGCGCCGCGCGTCGCTTCGCGCCGGAGTTCGCGAAGCTCGCGGAGAAGAGGCGCCTCAGCGGGCCCCGCGGCGCGACGGCGCGCCCGCGCCGGCAGAGCTCGCGGAGCATCAGGAGCTGGATGCGCGGCGCGCGGGCGTAGCGCTTCCAGCCGCCGGCCGCGGCGACGTCGGACAGCAGCCGCCGCGTGTTCTCGTTTCCTTCCGATTCCCGACACACTTCCTCCGGCGTCCGTCCATGCAAGGTCGCGTCGAGACTCGCGCCGCCGCGGAGCAGCACGCGCGTGAGTTCGGACCGATCTTCCTTCTCCGCCGCGGCGTCATGGAGAGGCATCACACCGTAACTGAGATCGTCGGGGTCCGCGCCGAACTTTAGGAGCAGAGCCACGAGCGCTGGTTTGTTGTCGCGGGCGGCCGTCGCCAGTAGGGGCGATTCTGAAGCGTCCGCGCCATAACGTAGCAGGGTTGGTACGATGTCACCGGAACCCTTACGGATAGCGTATTCAAGCGGGCTGAACCCGCCATCGCCGTCGCTTTTGTTCGGGTTTGCGCCATAACGTAGCAGGGTTGGTACGACGTCGGCGAAACCCTGATGGATAGCTTGTCGAAGCGGGCTGAACCCGTCATCGCCGTCGCTTTTGTTCGGGTTTGCGCCATAACGTAGCAGGGTTGGTACGACGTCAACAAAACCGTGATACATAGCTTGTCGAAGCAGGCTCGTATAGTTGCTAGCGTCTTTTTTGTTCGGGTCTGCGCCGAATTTGAGGAGCAACTCGACCATTTCATGACGCGGCATTATCGGACGTTTTCGGACATCATCCAATACTTCGTGGGACAAGAGCTCAGCATTCTCGTACGCGGGCAGAAGCGCCCTCGTGAGCAGACGAGAACGGTTGGGAGTGTGGTCGGGGTCGAGGACACGCAGTGCTGCGGAACATCTACAATACACAGCCTCCAGCCACCCAGCCTCTAATGAAAATTGCGTTGTCATGGGACAAAGCGAGAACCATTCTCCTACGTATCGTGTCCAAAACAGTTTTGCCCTCTTCATTTGACGCTGCCATCGCGGCCGCGGCCGGCAGCCCGATATGTTTAAGTGCAATATCGGCCGCGTCACCATCTTGCACACGAGCTTATGCGTGCTTAGATCGCGCGCTTTTGACAGCTTATGCCGCGCTTGTGCTCGTGGCTCGTAGCGCTCGCGCTGGTGCCGCGCGTCGCTGCGTTCCAGACGTTGCACAGAAGACCGCTGCGGCGCGGCGCTGCCATCGCTGCGGTCGACAAGCCCATCGCTGCGGTCGACGAGGCATTGCCGGGCGACTACCAGCGAGGCCTCATCACCATCGGCAGCATCACCGTCGTCTTCGCGTCGAACTCGCCGGTGCTCCACGCCGCCGCCACGGGCGCGGCCGCGCCGCCGGTCCTGCTCCTCAACGCGTGCTGCGCGGCGCTCGCGCTCGCGGGCCTGCTCGGCGCCGGCCCGCTGCTCGCGCCGCTCGCGCCGACGCGGGCCGCGGCCGCCGCCGACGCGGGCCGCGCCGACGAGGCGCTCGCGCTCCGCGGCGGCGTCGAGTTGGGTCTGTGGAAGTTCCTCGGCGCGACGGCGAATCTCTACGGCCTCTCGCTGACGTCCGCGGACCACGGCGCGTTCCTCATCCAGCTCACCACGCTCATCGTGCCGCTGGCGCAGGGCGCGCGCGGCGTGCCCATCCCGCGGAGGATCTGGCTCGCCGTCGCGGCGGCGCTCGCCGGCGTCTTGCTGTTCACCCGCGACCCGGCGGCGGCCGCGACGGCCGCGTCGGACGCCGGCGACGCGCTCTGCGTGCTCGCCGCGGTCTTCTACGCGACCTACGACCTGCGGCTCTTCGAGTGGGGCAAGGTCGTCGCGCCCGTGGACCTCATCACGACGAAGATCGCGACGCAGGCCGCGCTGTCCGTCGGCGCGGCCGCGGCGTTCTACGTCGACTACGCGCCGCAGCTCGGCGCCTTCGCCGCCGCGGCGACGCCCGAGAGCCTCGCGCTGCTCGCGGCCGCCGCCGCGTGGTCCGGCCTCGCGGTGAACGCGTTCGCGTCCATCCTCCAGGTGAGCGGGCAGCAGGCCGTCGGGCCCGCGCGGGCGCAGGTCGTCTACGCGTCCCAGCCCCTCTGGGCGGCGCTCCTGTCGCTCGTCTTCCTCGGCGAGACCGTCGGCACCGAGGGCGCGATCGGCGGCGCGCTCTTCATCTTCGCCGTCTTCCTCGCGGCGACGGCGCCGGACCCGGACCCGAACTGCGCCGCCGACGAGTGCGAAGTTTAAGGGAGGCGTCGGAACACGGCGTCGAACGACGTGCCCGCGGCGCTCGACGTCGTCCGGCGCGCCTCGTCGCCCGCGCACGCGAAGACGTGCCTCATGACCTGCGCGGGCTCGCCGCGCTCCTCGGTCACGTAGATCTTGTCCGCGTCCTTCGTCGCGACGAGGACGACCGCCTCGCCCGTGCGGCCCGCGAACTCGAAGCGCGTCCCGTCCATGGGCACGCGCGTCTCCTCGTCGCCGAAGACGCCGAGCTCCGTGATGACGGCCGTCGCGCCGCCGTCGGCGGCGGCGAAGCGGAAGCGGCCGCCGATGAGCGCCAGCGCCGCCAGGCGCACGGGGTAGGGGAAGCCGAGCTCGGCCATGAACGCGTCGAAGTCCGCCTCGGGCTCCACGCGGTCAAGCCGCCACGTGCCCTGGATGCCGCCGGGGAGCGCGCCCGCGTCCGCCGGCGCGGCGGCGACCGGCGCGCCGAAGATCGAGTCGTAGAACGACGCCGCGGTCTGGGGCGGCGACTTTCCCGGCGTGAACGAGAGGTTCGCCGGCGGCGGCGGCGGCGGCGGCGGCGCGGCGCCGAAGATCGACTCGTAGACCGACGGCGGCGCGGGCTCCGCGGCCGCGTCCTCGCTCGCGAGGAAGGCCTGCTGCTCCTCCGTGAGGTGGTCCCCGGCGGCGGCGCGTCGCCGCCGACGAGCCGCTCGTACATCGACGCCGGCGCGGCCTCGGCCTCGTCGGGCGCGACGCGCTCCGGCGCCGGCTCCGGCGACGAAAAGTACATGGACGCCCGGCTCCACCGACTCGGCGCCTCCTCGGGCAGCGGCACGGGGGCGCAGGCGTCGACGTCCACGGTCTCGACGATGGGCTTGCTCGGCACGCGCAGCACGCCGCCCCGGGGGACCGGCTTCTCCGTGTCGAATTGCATGGCCACCAAGTCGACGGGCTTGTCGAGCTCCTTGTCGGTGCAGGAGCAGCAGGCGTAGAGCTCGAGATCCGTGCCGGCGGTGCTCGACGCCATGATCGAGGCTGCCCAGCCGGATTCCAGTGGTGACGAGGCGATCACCGAAATCGATGTGGGGCAACATCTATTCAATCGGGAAGTTGTTGAAGCACGCAATGGCTCCGTAAGAAAGCAGCCCCCACATGGCCGCGTTCGGCAGTCCGTCCGGCTACGTGCCGGACACGCCCATTTTCAAGGTGCGCCGTCGCGTGAGTTTCAGAGGACACGACGCGCGTAAAAAACGCCAGACACCGGCCTTCGCCAACGCGCTCACGGCCATCGTGACGACGCACGAGGCGCGCGTGGAGCGCTGCGGCCTCGCGAACGCCACGGTAGACCGCGTCGACGCGGGCACGGAGCTCTTCGAGGTCGCGCACGAGCCGCTCGTCTGGGTGCGCGCGGCCGCCGCGCGCGCGGCCCGACGCCGAGAACCCCGCGCAGGTCCGGGACCGGCCGTCGACGGACAGCGACAAGATCAACTTCAAGTGGCGCGGCGAGCGCGTGCGCGTCGTGCCCGGCGTGCGCGAGCGCGGCTGGCTCAAGCTCGCCGACGGCAGCGGCTGGCTCCTCGAGGACGGCCGCGCGCTCGGCTTCGGCCGGCTCCTCCGCCGCGTCGCGGCGACGGCGCCGCGCGCGGCGGTGAGCGCCAACGACGCGCTGAAGCGCACGGTCTACGAGCTCTTCGACTCGCCGCCGTGCCGCGCGCCGACGCTCGCCGCGTGCGACGCCAGCGAGCCCGCGATCGCGCGGGGCCTCGCGCTCGTGCGCCGGAGCCTCGCGAGCGCCGGGCTCGGCGGGCCCTTCCTCGAGCGGCCCGAGGCCTGGACGGGCACCGTGGACGTCCTCGAGCGCGCGGACCAGTGGCGCTTCGAGGACTACGTCGAGAAGAACGCGCCCGTGCTCCTCCGCGGCGCGCTCGCGGACTGGGCGCCCGTCAAGAAGTGGACGGACGCGTACGTGCGTAAAAAGTGCGGCGGCGCGCGGCCCATCTCCGTGCGCCGCGCGACGACCGCGGACGTGACCAAACGCGACGGCAAGACCCTCTTCGGCCGCCCGGACAAGGCGAACCTCTACGACGACCACAAGGTCGCGCTCGCCGACTACCTCGACGACGACCCGGACCGGCCGTACTACGCGGCGCGCGTCGACGTCGGCCGCGAGCTGCCCGAGCTCCTCAAGGACTTGGACGCGGCGGGCCCGCCGGGGGGGCTCCAGAGCGCCTTCGGGCCGCCGATGCCGTCGAACCCGATCCTCTACTTCGGCCGCGGCTCCGACCCGCGCGGCGAGCTCGACGGGCTGATGCTTGGACGCGGCGTGTTCGCTCGTCGTTGTCGGGCCAATCATTCCTTGGAAACCTCCCGCGCAGGCGACAACGCGACGCCGACGCACTTCGACCCCGACGAGAACCTCTTCTGCATGGTCGACGGCGCCAAGGTCGTCACGCTCCACCACCCGGGGGACGGCGACTGCCTCTACCCCTCGGGGGACCGCAACGCCAAGTCCGTCTTCTCCCTCGTGGACCCGCGGCTCGACGGCGCCGAGATCGCGGCGCGGTTCCCGAAGACCGCGGGCGCGCGGCCCCTCGAGGTCACGGTGCGCAAGGGCGACATGCTCTACATCCCCCTGGGCTGGTGGCACTTCATCCGCGCGCTGCCGGGGCGGAACATGTCCATCAACTACTGGTACCGCCTCAGCGCCGCGAAGACGTCGAGCGACGGGCTCCTCCGCGAGTTCGAGCGCCTCTACGTCGCGAAGCGGCCGCCGCGCAAGTCACTTTAACGCCCGCTGTCGTCGCGGGGCCGCACGCCGAGGAGCGCCTCCGTCGCGTCGAGGTCCCAGCGGCCGCCGGCGTTCGCGCTCATGGCGTTGGCCACGTGGAAGCCCGGCGGCACGGACTTGGAGAAGATGGCCGCGGCGAAGAGGCGCGCGAAGTCGCCGTTGGAGAGCCACATGCCGCGGAACCAGGCGTCGTCCGTCGCGTCGCCGGCGACGGCGCCGCGCGCGGACTCGGTCTGGAACTCGGGCGGGCAGCCCGACGCGCAGAGCGTGGCCGGCGCGTTCGCCCCGGGCTGGCACCAGCCGATGCGCAGCGCGACGAAGGACGCCTTCGGGCGCGTCGGCGCCAGGGCCCGCGCGAGCTCCTCCATCGCGAGCTTCGCGGCTCCGTACGCGACGGCGTCGCCCGACTGGGCCCGCGCGGCCGCGTCGTTGAGCGCCGTGCCGACGCGCGGCGGGTCCGACGCGTAGACGACGCCGTGGGCCGGGTCGTCCTTGTAGCCGCCCATGACGTGGTTGCTCGACGCGACGACGACGCGCCGCACGTCACGCTTCGCGGCCGCGAGCAAAACCTGGCACGCGTGCGCGGTCGACGCGCCGCTCTCGGCCCAGGTCGCGTTCGGGTAGGGGTTCACGGCGGAGAAGTGGACGACGGCGTGGGCGCCGTCGAGGGACCGCTGCCAGCCGCCGGGCCTCGCGCAGTCGCCGACAAAGAGGCGCACGCCTTCGGGCGGCGCCTTGCAGAAGAGCGGGTGCTCGACGCCGCGCACCTCCACCGCGGCGCCGTAGGTGTCCAGGAGGTACGCGGCGAGCTTGCGCCCGAGGTTGCCGCAGGCGCCCGTGATGACGACGACCGTGCGCCGCTCCTTGCTCCCGAGGCGCACGCGCGGGCTGTAGGGGCAGGGGCCCGACGCCGCGCGCTGCTGGCTCGACCCGCGCCGAGCGCGCGCCCACCAGAGCGACAAAGCCGACGCGACGACGGCCGCCGACGCGGCGACGACGGGCTTCGAGGGCTGCGGCATCGCGTGTCGAGGCGGCTGGTTTGGATCCGCGCCCGCCACTCGAGCGAGCTGAACTGTGGATTTCTTTTCAGCGAGCGTGGTTGATGCTTGTGTAAAAAATCGAGCTCAAGAGCTGCCAGCCATCGGCCCCGCGCGCAACATCGCCTCGCGCACCGCCACCGACCCCATCCAGCCACCGCCAATACTGCCACCAGACCGCCGAAACCGCCACCAAATCGCCTGAAACCGTAGTAGGATCGCGCGCGATGTTCCGCGGCCTCGTCTTCTCGGCCTTGCTCGTGACGAGCGCCTTCGCGGGCTCCGTGCTCTACCTCCTCCCCTGCGCCGTCGTGCTGCTCCCCTTGGGCGCCGTGGACACGTTCCGGTCCTGCGTCCAGCTCTGCCGGTGGTGGTGGTTCAGCTTCGCCGGCGCGTGCGTCGAGTACGTCGGCGGGACGCGCTACGAGCTCACGGGCGACGACGTGCCGCGGAGCTTCGGCGACGACCGGTGCGTCCTCGTCGTGAGCAACCACCACTGCCGCCTCGACTGGCTCTTCCTCTGGCCCGTGGCGTGCCGCCACGGCCGCGCGGGCGCGCTCCACGTCATGCTCAAGGACTCGCTGAAGCACGTGCCGCTCTTCGGCTGGGCCATGCAGGCCTTTGGGTTCTCGTTCCTCGGGCGCGTCGACCGCGCGTCCGACGTCGCGACGATCCGCGAGCGGCTCCGGGCCGCGCAGACCGCGGGGCCCGCGTACGCGCTGCTCTTTCCCGAGGGCACGGACCTGTCCCCGTCGAACCTGAAGAAGGCCCGGGCCTACGGGCTCACGCTGGACCCGCCGCGGCGCTGGAACCACGTCCTCGTGCCCAAGGGCGCGGGGTTGGCCGCGGCCATCGAGGCCCTGGGCGACGACTTGGACGCGATCTACGACGTCACGATCCGCTACGACACCACGTCGGGCGAGCGGCCCGACGAGAAGGCCATGTGCCTGCGCGGCGTCTTCCCGCGCAAGGTCCGCGTCCACGTCGCGCGCGAGCCGCGCGACAAGCTGCCGCGCGCGATGCGCGTCGGCGACCCCGCGGCGACGAAGCTCTGGTTGCTGGAGAAGTGGGCCCTCAAGGAGGCGGCCGTGGAGAGCCGCGGCGAGGAGCTCAAGCCCAAGGTGTCGGACCCGGACGGCACGGGCAAGAGCTTCTACCACTTCGTCCTGGGCTCCGGCGTCGCGTACGCGACGGCCAAGGGCCTCTGGGCGAGCGGCGGCCTCCGCGCGGCCGCCGCCGCGTCCTGCGTCGCCTGGTCGGGGCTGGCGCTCTTCGGCGGCCTCGACGACGTCGAGATGGCCATCGCGAAGAAGAAGCGCGCCGAGAAGTAATGTTGAATTCAACTTTGAAGACTTCAGGTTCGGCCTCGAAAGCGTGTTTATTTCGCGCGCCTGCCGCACGCAGCCGTCCGCTGGATCCCGACAGGTGGGGCTGCTAGCTGCGTTCTCTCTCTCGTTCGTCGTCGACACTCCGATGAGATCCTTGCTGCTGCTCGCGGCGTGCGTGTCGAGCGACGCCTTCTTCAGCATGGGCGGCTTCAGCCTGCGCGGCTCGGACGCCGAGGGGCAGCCTGTAGAGGAGCAGAAAGAAATTGTGGAGGACGAGCCCGGCGTCCTAGACAGCCTAGGCTTCGTCCATTTGGGCTTCCTGGAGCACCGGCTCCTCAGCGGCCTCACGAAGCCCCAGACGCACAACCAGATGCTCGCCGCGGGCCACGGCCACGTCGCGCGCGCCGCCCACGGCGGCGGCGGCGGCGGCGACAGCTACAAGCTGGCGAGAGGCGCGGACTGCAAGCCCGGCTACGATCGCCGCGGCGCCATGTGCCACCAAAAGAAAAACGTGGGCCATCACGAGGCCGCACACGACCGAGCCGCGCTCGAGAAGTACCACTCCCAGGACCCCCTCGCCAAGGCCGCGGCGCACGCCGTCGGCCCGCACGCGGTCGTCGAGTAAGAAGATGAGGGTGTTGCGCGCCGGGGTCCTAGGGCGGCGGCTTCACGACGGGTGGCGGCGGGACGAGGGGTGGCGGCGCGACGAGAGGCGGCGGAGCGACGAGAGGCGGCGGAGCGACGAGAGGCGGCGGAGCGACCAACGGCGGCGGCGCGACCAACGGCGGCGGCGCGACCAACGGCGGCGGGGCCACCAACGGCGGCGGGGCCACCAACGGCGGCGGGGGCACGATGTCCGGGTCCGCGCCCGTGACCAGGACGTTGGCCATCGTCGCCGCGAGGTCCTCGTCTTCCTCGGCCTCGTCGCCCTCCTCGATCTTGAAGGACGCCTGGCCGTCTTCGAAGGCGAAACGCATCAAGCTCTCCAACGACTGGGCCTCGAGCTCGAGCTGCTTGGCGAAATCGCGGTCGGAGTCGCTCTTCATGAACGTCGTGCGCATGACGTTGTTGCCCTTCTTGGGGCCGGGCGCCGTCGCGGCGACGGGCTTGGGCGCCGTCGCGGCGACGGGCTTGCCGATCATGGAAACCCTCACGGCCCGGTTCTCCTTGATGGACGTCATGAACCCGAAGAACTCGTCGCGGTCCAGCGAGCCGGAGCAGTCGTCGTCCGCGGTCTCCCAGATGTGCTCGGCCGTGATAGAAGGAGCGACGCCCGCGCGCTTGAGCACGACCATGGCCGCGCCTACCAAGCACGACGGTGACGATTTTTCACGGTTTTCCTACCCCAAATCTCTCGAAGATCGTCGCGGCCGCGGGACGCCGGGCCGCGCAGAGTTCCTGGAATTCGATGAAGCCGCTGCCGTCCGTGTCGATTTTGTGGAAGAGCGCGTCGGAGATCGCCTTGTTCCAGTGCCCGCCCTTCTTCAACGCGCCGTCGTGGGACGACGACGCCCGCGGCGGCTGCCAGATCGCGAAGATCTCGTCGAAGTCGCGCCCGCCGGCGATGACGCGGTTGAGCACGGCCATCCACCTGGCCTTGTCGTCGGGGCTCAGGGCCTTGATGGGGTACTTCGTGCCGTCGGCGTCGATGACGACGAAGGCCGTCTCCCCGGCGGCGTCGAGCATGCTCGAGCCGCGCTTCAGGCTGATGGAGCCCTTGAGCTTCGGCGGCTCGGCGGCGTCGTCGTAGTACTCGAGCGCGGCGGTCGTGGTCCTCAGGACGAACTTCCGCGTCTTCCACGTCTTGAAGACGTGGCCCTGCTTCGTGAGGTAGCCCTCGATGCGATCGGCGGCCATGCTCTCTCTGGACGGGCAGCCCCAAATCAGAAGAGGATGCGCTCGGCCATGGCTCTCCAAGGCATCCAGCAACGAGCTCGCAGAAGCAGCATGAGGAGATGTTGAGAAGGGCAAAAACGGATTTATAAACGGCACCTTCTAGACGCTGCCCCCAGCATGCACGACGACGCGTCGGCGGATGGGGACGAGCGGTCCATCTTCCTGGGCCTCGTCGCGGAGCACGACGAGCGGTCCGAGGACGGCGACGACGTCGTCCACCCGGAGCCGTCCCACGAGCACCACCAGGACATCTCCCTCTTCCGGCGCCTGCTCCAGGCCGAGGACGACAGCGTGCGCGGCCGCTCCCCGTCGCCGGAGCGGCCGCCGCGCTACGAGACCTACGCGCGGGGCGCCGACGTCGAGGCCGGCGACGCGCCGCCGCCGCCGCCCGCGGCGCGGCCGCGGCGCGCGTCGACGGTCACGTTTTCGCCCGAGATGACGAGCAGCCCCGCGCCGCCGCGGCCGCCGCCCCTCGACATCCTGAAGACGCCGACGGCCGCGCGGCCGCGGCCCCGGTCGAGCACGGCGTCGTCGCTGCGGTCGTCCATCGGCAGCGACTTCGACCACCTCGACGCCGCGGCGCTCGCGGCGCTCAGCCCCTTCAGCGACCTCACGTCGCCGGAGACGATCAAGCACGAGATGCACGTCGCCATCCACAAGCTCAAGCGGAAGCTCGAGGCGGGCCTCGAGCTGCGCCAGGTCATGCGCGACCCGACGAGCGCGACGGGCCGCGCGGTCGTGCCCGTCAAGGTCTTCCGCGAGCCCGGCGGCTTCTGGTGGCACCAGCCCGCGGAGCAGCGCCGGTTGCTGAAGCGCATGAGCACGCTGCGCAAGCGGTCGACGAGCGGCGACGCGCGCGGCCGCTTCTCGCGCGGGTCGTCGCTCGGCGCCGCGTTCGCGTCGTTCCGCAAGGGCTCGTCGAGCTCGGACTCGGACTCGGACGGCGACGACGGCGACGACGGCGACGACGGCACGGCGACGAGCGCGTCGTCCCTCGAGTACCCCGGGGGCATCGACTCGAGCATCTACGCGGGGGACCGCGCGCACGTCCGGTGGAGTAGCGTCGCGACGCTCTGGCCGGCGCTCTCAAAGGAGAAGCTCGAGGGCCTCGACGAGCGACACGCGAAGCACACCTTCTCCATGCACCTCGACGACGGCACGGAGCTCGACTTCACCGTGCCGTCGAAGCTCGTCCACCGCGCTTTGGTCGTTGGCTTCGAGTGCGCGCTGCAGCACCTCCGCGTGTCGCGCGAGCGGCGACGCGCCGCGAGCGGCGGCGACGAGCCCGACGAGCCCCCGAGCCCCCTGAGCCCGCGCGCTCCGTCGCGAACCCCCTCGACGACCTCTTCTTCGAGGCGCGGAAGCGCGCGAGCTCGAGCGTCGACGGCGCGAACGCGCGCGCCTTCGGCGCGCCGCCCGACGACGACGACCTGGACGAGCTCCTGGACAAGGAGGAGGACGCGTCGGGCAAGGTCCACGCGGCGCGCCAGCTCACGTGGACGGAGCGCCTGGGCCTCCACCACCTCCACGCGCTCTACCGCGACGACCACCACCCGAGCCGCCACGGGAAGATCGAGAAGGGCGCCAAGGTCCACATCTCCCACGAGGAGTTCCTCGACGACGACCACCCGTACCACATCGAGTTCCCCGTGCCCCTCAAGCCCGGCGAGCGCAAGCGGCGCTACGTGCGCCTCCAGATGCCCTGCCCCCTCTTCCGCGCGGGCATGTACCTCTCGGGCGAGGTGCTCAAGAGCCACAAGTCCAAGGCCGACGACGTCGTCCGCTACACCGTGAAGTACACGGGCGGCCCCTTCTACCACGTCGACGACCGCGACGTCGCCCTGTCGACGGCGTCGCGGCGCCTGAGCCGGAGCCTGCACCGCGCCGCGGCGGGCGCCAAGGGCGCCGCGCGCCGCGCGTCGGGCGTGCTCCACCTGATGGACCACGGGGGCGCGGAGCGCAAGGAGGAGGCGCCGCGGGACGACGACGACGACGACGACGACGACGACGACGACGACGACGACGACGACGACGACGACGAGGCCGCCGTCTTCAAGCGCCCGCCGGACATGCCCGAGGGCACGCGCATCGTCGGCGTGCAGCGCGAGTTCATGGACGTCGACATCGCGTTCCAGGCCAACAGCCTCTTCCCCTACTTCACGCTGCTGCTCCTGGCCTTCTACTGGGCCAAGTTCTTAGGCGACCACATCAACAACAACCTGGAGATCCACGAGCGCCACGGGTCGCTGCGCCACGCGCTCGAGGCCGTGTCCGACTTCGGCCACGGCTGCGAGCTGCAGGCGATGGAATACTCGCGGCTCTTCACGTACCAGGCCGTGCACCTCGGCGTGGAGCACATCTTCACGAACAGCGCCGTCTTCCTCATTTTAGGGTCCGTGCCAGGGCAGGAAAAGAGAGCGAAATTCCCAACTTCAAAGGCTCCGATCTCGGCTGTTTTCCACTCGTTTTGGCTGATTTTTGGACGAGCGATCATCTCTCGGAACGGTCTCGAAGCATGGATGCTTTTTTGGAACGCGCGCGCGCGGAACACTCATTTTGAAGAGAACTTGAATCACCCTTTTCCTGCCCAGGTCCGTGCTCGAGATGGTCCACGGGCCCTTCATCGTGGTCATGTTCTGGGCGGGCGTCGTCGTCGGCGCGATGGTCGCGCAGATCTTCGACACCTACAGCCGCGTCGTCGGCTTCAGCGCGGGCGTCTATTGTATCCTGGGCATCCACTTCGGGAATCTGGTCATGAACTTCCACGAGATGCGGGACGGCATCCTGAACCGGTGGACGCGGCTCGCGATCTTCGGCGGCTTCTTCTCCATCGACATATTCTTGTCCATGAGCTCGAACGTGTCCGTGACGATCCACTTCGCGGGGTTCCTCATCGGGTCCCTCATGAGCTGCGTCTTCATCCACGAGCTCGTGTCGCACCGCCACGTGAAGGTCATCAAGTGGCTCGCGCGCGGCGGCCTCGCGCTCGGCTTCTCCATGACCGTCTTCCGCTACCACTTCTTCATCGTCGAGGCGGACCCGCCGCGGCCCCTGACCTACCTCGCCCGGGCCCAGACCAAGGACTGCTGCTACCTGCTCCGCCGGTGCCACATCGACGCGGACTTCTACCCGGCGTTCCAGTGCGAGGACCGCGATACGGACTACACGTCCCTCTTCCGGGGCACGGGCACCGTGCTCAAGCGCCGCATCGAGATCCTCTGGGGCATCAACGCGACGCTCGCCGCGCGCGACGACGGCGGCGCGTTCTCCGACTGCGAGTACATCGAGGACTGGCTCCAGCAGGTCTGGCTCTTCTTCATCGACAGGCGCGACACCTACGAGCAGGTCGACTCGCCCTGCGACGTCACCTTCAAGGACGCGGTCTGGGGGGAGGCGGAGTGGACCTGCGACGACGCCGTCGCCCGCGGCTGGACCTGCGACTGGCTCGCCGACGCGGGCTACGACTGCGCGGGCTGTACGTGCTAAATTCGATGTTGTGTTAGTCCGCGCGCGCGTCGATCCACGCCATCATGTGGCCGAGGTGCGCGGCGCACCACGCCTCGAGGTCGCCGAGGGCCGCGCGCTCGTCGGCCAGCGCCGCGCGCGCGCGCGACTCGTCGTCCCGGAGGCCGCGGATGCGCGACGCCTCCTCGGCGCGCAGCCGCTCCCACGCGCGCTCCTCGTCACGCTCCCGCTCCGTGGCCTCGTACCACCGCTCCATGGCCGCGGCCTCCGCGGCGAACTTCTCGCGCAGCTCCGCGACGAGCTCGCGCGCGGGCCCCAGCGTCGACGCCTCGAGCGCGTCGAGCTTGGCGTGGCAGTCCCGCAGCGTCGCCTCCACGGACGCGATGCGCGCCTCCAGATCCTTGACGCCCGCTTCCACGTCCGCGAGCGCGCTCGAAGAAACGTGCGCGTCGATGCGGGACCGGCAGTCGCCCGCGCGCCGGAGCCGGTCCGGCACGTCGAGGCCCGCGAGGAGGCGCGTCGCCGCGTCGACGCGCGTCGCCACGGATGCCCGGCACGCCTCGCAGGCCCGCGTCGACGCCGCCCCCTTTGCGGAGAGGTCCGCGAGCGTTTCCAGCAGGCCGTCGCGCTCCGCCTTCCACTGTTCGAAATCGTGCTTCAGCTCGTCGAACGGGTTCGCGAACGCCATCTTGTACGCACCCGCCATCTCCATGCGGCACATGTCCGCTGCCAGGCGCCGTTCTAACTGCGTATCTCCGTAGCGCGCCAACATCTCGCGGGCCGGGCACGCCTCGAGCCGCTCCATGCAGGCCCGCGCGGCCTCGGCGTCGGCGCACCGGCGCGCCGCGCAGCGCGCCTCCTGGAGGGCCCGCGCCCGCGCCTGCGTCCGCTCCGCGGCCAGCAGCGCCTGGCGCGCGTCCGCGACCATTTCCTGCGCCTCGTAGCGCGGCTCGCGGCCGACTTTCACGCGGCCGCCCAAGGCCGCGGTCATGGCCTCGAGCGCCCGGTCGATCTTCGCCACGAGCGCCGCGAGCCGTTTGGCCACGTCGGCGTCGTGCGCGGCCGCGTCTTCGACGAGGGTCTCGAGCAGCGCCGCGCACGCTTCCGCGTCGGCCGCGGCCTTGGCGATGACCGTCTCCGCGAGCTCGAGCTCGCCCCGGCGCTTGGCGACGGCGGCGCGCCAGGTCTCGCGCGCCGCGGCGGCCTCGAGGACGAAGAGGAGGGCCGCCGCGAGCTCCGCGACGGCCGCGGCGACGGCCGCGTGGAGTCGGAGCGCGTCGTCGCGCGCGGCCCCGCCCCGCGCCTCGACGTCCTCGAGGCGCTTCAGCAGCGCCTTGGCTTCTTCGAGCTTCCCCTCGAGCGCGGCGATGGACGTCCCCAGCGCCGCCCGCTCGGCGTCGCAGGCCGCCGCGGCCTCGTCGAGCGGCGCCGCGGCCTCGGTCGCCGCGGCGCCCGCCGCGCGCGCGACGCCCGCGTCCCGCTCCGCCGCGTCCTTGCCCGCCGCCGCGCGGCCGCCCGCGGAGTCCGGGCCGGCGCAGCTCCTGACCGCCAGCGCCGCGCGCATCTCGCCGATCGCCGACCCGTCGCCGACGCCCCCGGCGAGGTGGGTCGGGGGCCCGTCGAGGTAGGCCGGCCCGTCGACGTCCCCGGCGAGGAGGCTGGCGGCCCTCTCGTCGAGCGCCGACGCGCGCGCGTCGCTGCCTTCGAGCTTGTGCCGGAGATCGCCGAATTCCGCCGCGAGGCCGTCGGCGGCGGCCGCGAGCGTCGAGGCCTCGTCGTTGAGGGCCCGCAGCGCGTCGGCCTCGGCCTTGGCGGCCGCGGCGGCCTCGGCGAGCTTCGCGACCCAGCCGCGCCCCTCGCCGAGCAGCGCCTCCGCCTGGGCGCACCAGGCCCGCGTCGTCTCGAGGAGCGCAGCGGCCTCGGCGAGGACGCGCGCGACCTCGATCTCGGCCTCGAAGACGGCGCCGTCGACGTCCGCCAGCGCGCCGACGGCTCGCTCAAAGTGCGCGCGCCACGCGTCCTCGAGTCTTTGGAGCTCGTCGTGGCGCTCGCGCCGCTCGTCGCAGGCGCGGAGGCTCGCGAGCACGCGCTCGAGGCGCTCGCGCCACGCGGCCGCGGCCGCCCGGAGCTCCTCCGCCGCCCGCGCCCAGGCCCCGGCTTGCTCGCGCCTTCCGGCCGCGGCGTCGCCCGCGGCCGCCTCCGCGTCCGTCGCCCGGGCCCGGAGGCAGCTCGCGGCGTTCGAGAGCGTCCGCTCCTGGAGGTCCGGCCGCCCGCCGAGGGCCAGCGACCGGTGAAGCCCACGAGGGCCTTGTCCGGCTCCTTGAGCTCCGCCAAGGCGTTCCCGCAGTTGTTGTACAACCCGACGTAGGCGTCGTGCGGCGTCGCCGGGTGCGCGGCCTCGATGCGCGCCGCGGGCGAGCCCGGCGCCGCGGCGGCCGCCGCGAGCGCGGACGCCGACGGCGGCCGGTCCGCGGGGTCCGCCGCGAGCGCCGCGCGGAGGTGCGCGAGCAGCGCCGCGGGCATGTCGCGCGGCCGGTAGCTCCGGCGGCACCTGTGGTAGCGCGCGACTTCGACGGGCGGCGCGTCGACGGCGACGCGGAACGGGTCCGGCGCGTCTTTCACCTGCTCGAAGACGCGGTCGCCGCAGGCCGCGCGGACCGCCGCCGCGCGGTCGTCGCACGTCGGCTTCGCCGCGTAGGCCTCCAGCGCCGCGAGGCCGTGCTCGCCGCCGCCGGGCCAGGCCACGGCGCCGCTGCCCGACGCGAAGAGCTCGAAGACCGTGAGCGCCGCGGCCCAGTTGTCGCTCGTCGCGGGCGTCAGCGGCGCGCCGCTCGGCGGCGCGGCGGCGCCCTTCGCGGATGAAGAGCTCGCCGCGAGCGACGACGAGCCGCCGCCGCCGGCCGCGGCCCACCGCGCCGCGATCTCCGGCGACGCGTACTTGCGCGTGCAGCCCCGGAGCGCGTCCATCGTCAGCGCCTGAGAACCGCCGTCCGCGGCGGCCGCCGCGCCCGCGAGCGCGCGCCCGACGGCGTCCGCGGTCGGCTCCGGCGCCGTCGCCGCGAGCCCAAAGTCCGTGATGCGCAGGTGCAGCGCGCCGCCGCTCCGGCCCACGAGCAGGTTGTCCGGTTTCACGTCCGAGTGGATGACGCCGCGGCCGTGGACGTGCGCGAGGCCCTTGCCCAGCTGCTCGGCGAGGGACAACAGATCCGCGTCCGCGAGGCCGCCGGCCGCGAGCAGATCGCCGAGCGGCGGGCCCTCGACGAGGTCCACGAAGGACGCAAACTCGGGGCCGGACACGGTCGCGTAGCGGAGGCTCACGACGAAGGGGCACGCGGCGCCGACGCGCGCGAAGGTCGCCGTCTCCGCGCAGAGGGCGACGAGCTTCGCGTCGCGGTTTTCGGACCTGGCGGCCTTGACGACCTTCATGGCCAGCGGGCCCATGTCCGCGTCGCTGACGCGGTAGACGTCGCCCTCGGCGCCGCTCGCGAGCCACGCCTCTACGCGAATCTTCCCGCCGCGGCCCGCGTCGTCGCCGGGCGCGTAGGTGCGCTCGGCCTCGTCGGCGACGTCGAGGCCCGCGTCCTTGGCCCCGCCGGAGAGCGAGCCCCTGAGCGACTCGAGGATCGCGGACGTCTCCTTGGCGGCGTCGAGCTCGCGCGACGTCTCCTCCTCGACGACGGCCTCCAGGGGCGCGGGCACCTCGACGGTGGCGCCGGCGGGCGCGGCGTGAATGGCGAGCGACGGGTGGCAGGCCTTGGGCGCCGCGGCCGCGGGCGCCGCGCCGTCCGGGTCGAGCGCGTGGACGAGACCGAGGAGCGCGTCGACGGGCTCCGCTGCGAGGTCGCCGGCCGCGCCGGGGAGGACGTCCGCGACGGAGTCCGCGTCGAGGGCGTTGAGCAGCGACGCGACGGACAGCAGCGCGGACGCGAGGTCCGCGCGCGCGGCCGCGTCTTCGTCGTCGTGCGCCGCGGCCGCCGCGCGCGCCGCGGCCGCCGCGTGCGCGACGTCGAGGGCGCCGGCGAGGTCGCCGCCGGCGCGCCGCGCCGTCACGAGCTGAGCTTCGCGTCGACCGCGCGCGGG
>NW_008705583.1:668739-669916 GCF_000186865.1 Aureococcus anophagefferens
TCGCCTCGCAATCGTCCGGATGTCGCGTCTTTTCATGTGCCTCACCCACATGTTTGCGGACCTCAAAGCCACTGGGATCGTTGCACGTCGCTGCATATTCGAGGAGCGCGGGCCCCTCTAAGGTGGAGATTCCATCATCGGCCGCTGAATACTCCAGCGGAGACACCGTCTCTAGCCCTCTAGAAGCTAGGATTTCTTCAAAGTTTGTCTTGGCTTGCAATAGTTCGAGCGACGGGGTATCCACTGCAACTCGCAACCAGTTTTCACCTGTCGATCTCGAGCGAGAATGCAGCAATCCCCTGCGAGGTCGATCGTGCTGCGCGCAAGGGGTGCGCTCTCAAACGAAATGGTCTCGCACGAGGATGCATTGGTTGCGGCGAAGCAGGGCGACGTGGCGTCGCTCGAAGCGCATTTCGAGACGGTCGACTATCCACTGGGAGCCGACGGTCGCCTTGAGGGCGCAGCGCCGGACCCCCGGAACTTTCTCACGCACCACGGACGATCCGTGGGAGCGCAAAGAGCGGTGGACGAACTTTTGGATGCCGCAGTCGGCGGACCTAGCTTGAATCACCGCGGCGGAGGTAAGAAAGGTCACTATGATGCGGTACGCTTGTTACTAAAGAAGGGCGCTGATCCGAACTACGCGTCAGTATCCCACACGGGTCGCACTCCGCTTTTCGCCGCGGCACGCAAAGGTTTTGTAGAGATCGCAAAGCTGCTCCTTGACGCGGGCGCTGGAGTCGACGGCGAAGATAGCTGGCCGGGCGACTGGGAAGACATCACACCTCTCATGGAAGCCGAAGATTCTGGCCGAATCATTTTCCGCGACGCCGAGCGATATGGCGAAGACGTCGACACCGGCCGCGTCGACATGATTCGTCTCCTCCTCCGCCACGGCGCGTGCACCGGTGGTCCCGGGTTTGGCTTTCGGTTTGAACGCGTCGAAGACGAACGCGAGCGTGAGGAACAGCCAGAATATGCCGCGGGCGCGGACCTCATCTGCGACGTCCACGCCGCGGGCGGCTGGGCCAAGTATCGTCTCGGCGAGTTTCGTCTCGGACCCGCAAAAGACCTGCTCGTGCTCCGGGCGCTCTGCGCTCGGCACCGTGCCGAGACGGACGAGCCCCTCCTCGCGCGCGTCTTCCAGCGGATGCCCAAGGAAGTCTCTCCTCTCTCC
>NW_008705583.1:670047-674037 GCF_000186865.1 Aureococcus anophagefferens
CGTCCGGTCCGCGTCGTCGGCGTCGTCGGCGGCCGTGGCGGATTTGTCGTAGTCGCAGTACCAGAAGGTGACGGCGACGCGCGGGTCGTCCCAACCGGAAGACAAAGGGCGGACCTCGTGGACCGCGGTCTCCGCGGCGAAGGCGACGAGCCGGTCCGCGAGCGGCGCGATATCGCGCCCGTCGACGCGGAGCTCGCCGCCGTCGCCGATGGATTCGTTGGCGTAGTAGACCAAGGTGAGCCGGCGGCCGTTCGTGCCCCGCGGGTTGTCGACGTGTTTCGCGTAGCCCGGCCCTCGCTCGAAGATGGCGTACTGCGGGTCCGAGCGGTGCCGCAGCCGGTCCGGCGGCGCGCAGTCGACGGCGAGGCCGGCGAGCGCCGCGGCGAGCGCGTCGCACGCCTTCGCGAGCGCCGCGAGGCCGTCGGACGCCGGCGCCGCGAAGCGGCAGCGGTCCGCCCGGACCGCGGCCTCGCGCAGGTCGTTGGCCACGCGGCCCGCGGCGAAGGGCGCCGCCGCGTCGAGCGCGAGGACGTCGCGGCGCACCGCGCGCGCGGTGGCCGTGCCGAGGAAGCCGTCGCGGACCGCCGCGCGGCCGTCCCGCAGCGCGGCCGCGACGGCCGGCGCGGCGCGCGCCGCGGCCGCGGCGCCGCTCGCATCGTCGTCGGCGTCGCCGGCGTCGTCGTCTATGGACACGAGCGCGAGCACGGCGGCGGACACGTCGCGCCGCGCGTCGTCGAGCCGGTCCGCGAGGGCGGCGTCGGCCTCGGCCCGCTGGACGCTCTTGGTCATGTTGCCGACGCTCGCGTTGAGCAGCGCGAGGGACGCTTCCAAGGCGGCCATCTCCTTCGCGAGCTCGTCGTCGAGGTTATCCGCAGCGGCGGCGAGGCTCGACATCCTACCGTGCAGCTCTCACAATGGAGGCACTGGAGGCTGCCCAAGCTGTGCTACCCATCGAGAAGAGGCTGCCCGTTCGAAAGTTCAATGAGTCAACACGGGGTTCAACGACGCTGCGCGGCGGCGGGGCGGCGGCTCGCTCACTCGCGAAGCTCGCAGTCTTGACACATTCACATCACATTAGCCCATCTAGTCGACGCGCTGCTTCTTGTCCGGCGGGGACGCGAGGCTGTTGCCCGCGCCGGCGAACGGTCCGGCGACCTCGCCGCGGAGCCGCGCGCCCAGCGACGGCGGCTTCGTCTCGCGGCGCGACTCGGGCGCGACGACGCCGGCGACGACGCCGCGCCGCTGGCGCTGCTCGCGGATCTGGAGCGAGATGCGGTACGGCCGGTTCGACTTGACGTCGCGCAGATATTCGGGGTACATCGCGAGCGCCTCGGTCCGCGCCTCGAGGACCGTCTTCGCCTTCTTCTTGCGGCCGCGGCCGAGGACCGTCGGCGCGCGCGTCGCCGCGGCGTCCGGACGCGACACGGCCTCGCTGAGCGCGCGCAGGTCCGCGGCCGGCGGCTCGTCGGCGACGCCTCGAACGCCGTGGAGGTTGCCGTGCTCGGGCCCGCCGTGGAACAGGACGACCGTGCCGCTCTTCATGTCGAGGTTCGTGCAGTGCGGACAGTCACGGAGCTTGTCCGACATGCCGGGCCGCCACTTGCCCGCGCATTGCTCGTCGAAGGACCAGGCCCCGCGGTAGTTGTAGACGTGATTTGAGCTCCACGGCTTCTCGCAGCAGGGCCAGCCCTTGCGCCGCGACTCGCCGACGCTGATCGGCGCGAGCTTGCCGAAGGACGCGGAGTCTTTGTAGAGGCCGTTGCACAGGAAGAACTGGCCCGTGGCGCCCAACGAAAGCAGCGCGACCCAGCCCGCGCCCGGCGCGTCCAAATGAGGATGCATGTACTGCGTGCCGCCGTCCTTCGGCCCCGGGCCGGCGTAGCGGTGGATCTTCGCCTCGATGTCCTGGTTGCACTCGCCCTCGTACAACGCGCGCCGCACGTCGTCGTCGCCGGGGAACTGGTCCAGGGCCGCGGCCTTGGCCTCGGCGAGGAGCCGCGCGAGCAGCGTCTCCACGGAGCCGTCGCTCTCGACGCCCGCGACGTCGGGCGTGTCCGCCGAGTACATGACGCGGTACGTGTCGCCGCAGTTCGCGCCCTGGGCGACCATGCAGTGGCGGCCCGACCCCTTGGCGGCGCCGGCGACGCGCTCCTTGAGCAGGCGCTCGAGCATCGCGCCGATGACCATGCCGTGCTTGCCGTCCCAGTTCTCGAAGAGCACGACGGGCGACACGATGGGGTTCACGAGCTCGCCCTCCCGGTAGAAGCCCAGGTTCTCGCGCCGGAGCACGGTCACCGTCGCGTCCTCGCTCAGCTTCGGGAACGCGATCTGGCGGCTGACGCGCTGCGCGGCGGCCACGCCCGAGCGCCCGAACCAGCCCGCCCTCAGCGACGGCTGCGGCGCCATCTTCGGCGCTTGCTCCGCGCGCGGCTCGGCGGCGGGCGGCGCCGTCTCCGCGCGCCGCTTCGCCTCGCGCGCCTTGCGCTCCTTGGCTAGTTGAGCCATCGAAAGAGCCATCGACGAGGGCGCCGCCGGCGCGGGGCGCGGTTTCGGCGGCGCGAGCGGCTCCTGCGGCGGCGGCGGCGCGGATTCGTCGTCGCTGAGGGTCAAGTCGATCGTAATCGCCGCCATCGCGCCGCGTCACCTTCGCCGCGAGGGCCAGCGGGATCCGTGCGTCGGCGTCGGCGACGGGGAGGTGGAGTGTCGCGAGTGACGACGGCAGAGGCAAGGGGATTGAGGCGCTCTCAGAGACTCGGGCACTCGGAGAGCAGCCGAGTTCAGTGCGCAGCAACAACTTGAACGTCAATATGAAGCGTCTAGTCCGCCTACACGCCTCCTCTATCTTGAGCGATGTCCAGATCAGGGGGGCCGGGGCACACCAAGTAGGTGATACGCGCCCCCCGTCCTTCGGCGCTTACTCCCCCTAGGACAAATAGAGCGCCCTGGACGCGGTGGTGATACCCGCTGGCTTCGGGGAGACGAACTTCGCGCGGTAGAGCCCAGCGCGTCGCGTTTTGGCGACCGCGCGCGGTCGTGCCAGAACGGCGAGCAGGTCGGGATCCAGTAGATCGACGGCGTTGGATACGGCCTCTGCGTCGCCTGGCGCTCTGGCTACGTGGTAGCAGAGAGTGGCGCACGGCTGAGTTTTCCGCAAAGGAGGCCTAAGTGGGCCCCCGGGCCTGTGAGCTCAGAGAGCCGGTTTCGGCGCGCGTCGTCGCTTCGTGCACGCCGCTCTGGGCTTTGGCGCTGGCGACGAGGCCCTGACACCCCTGGACGTCCTCGAAGCTGCTTTGAACGCGGATCTCGCGCGTGTCGACGAACGTCTGGCCGTTACAAGGGCGTCTACCGCCTGCGACAGTGCTTCGAGCGCCGCTCAGACGGCCCCAACGCTGCGCCAGGCGTAGCCCGTCGAGTGCGACGCTTGTCTGGTATCTCCTGGCGTGTCGGACCGCGACGCGGCGCCGCGGAGCGACCGGAATTGTTCGGGACCTTGTGAAAACGCTCCGGAACTACCGAAAGACGTCTTTGAGCGGCATCGGGTCGACGAACACGCCGGCCGTGCTGGTGTTTGACGTGTCAGGCAGCGACGACGCACCAATTGACTCGATCGGACGCGCAAACGCGGTCATCGAGGTCGACTGACGCCCCACAGGGCCCCGAGACCTGATTCGGCCGGTGCGGCCGGTGGACGCGGGCGGGCCATGGGGACGCGCCACGGGTCACCATGGCGTCGCTGTGGCGCGTTTTGAGCTTCGGGCGTCTACACTAGACTAGTGGGGCCCGTGGGCGCCAGGGGCGCCGCCGGGCCTGGTCAGTTTTCTACATGAGGGATGGTGGCCCCCCTGATCTGGACATCGCTCTCTTCATTCTTATTGACAAAGCAGGCAGGCCGTGCCCGCGCGACGCCGCGCGCTGTTCGCGCGCGGCGCCCGCGGGCCGGCTGTACACGCGATGGCGCGCTGGTCGCGCGCGGCTTCGTTCCCTCTCAGG
>NW_008705584.1:0-5001 GCF_000186865.1 Aureococcus anophagefferens
CTGAGGATCCCAGCTTCAAGCTGGTGCCTCGTATGACGATATCAAGGCATCTGTCAAGGCTGCCGCAGAGGGTCCGATGAAGGGCATCCTTGCCTATACCGAGGATGATGTAGTCTCAAGTGACTTTATTGGCGACGCGCACACTTCGATCTTCGATGCTAAAGCTGGCATCGCACTAACCGACAACTTCGTTAAGCTTGTATCATGGTATGACAACGAATGCGGGTATTCCAACAAGGTCCTCAACTTGATTGAACACATGGAAGAACACTAATGTACACGGAGTTGATTTACCGTCGGCGAGTCTTAATCTAGTGACTTACTTCACGCAGCCGCCCATTTACTGATGGGGTGGGGCCGCAAAGCACAAGAATTATCGTGCTCGTCGCGCCACCCCCTCCGACTCGCGCCCACGCCGGGAGCAGGTTTTAAAAGCCGCTGGTACTGTCCTAGTCTGGAATTACAGGTAAAGAAGAAATTAGTGCCAGTGAGCTTGGACAGCCCATCATAGCGTGCGCCGCCGCAGAGCAGAGTCGGAATCGAGGCGGATTTCGCTTCTAGATTTCGCTTTTTTCCCAGAAGTGAACTAACAGGGCCTAGGAGATTCTTTTTTTCTGCATACGGAGAATACCCCCCGCAATATTTCCCGCGATCGAGCTAATCACACTTATCGATGGTTCAGGATCGCCGGTAGGGCCGTTGCGCGCCCCGCTGAAGCCGTTTGAGTCTCGACAGTATTGGTACGCATAGTTGTGCCGCGTGGTTTGGCCTGCAACGGCGCGGAACGCATTCGCGGCGGGCGGTAGCGTGCTCAAACCGCACGCTTTGCGCGTGGTTCAGCGATCGAGCCGTTCTCGCGCTCTGCATCGATTCCTGCGTTTGTGCTTCGCGTACGTCGGGCCACAAGGGTTTTGAAGCTGCTGTGAGCAGCTGACGCTATACCTTTGCAGTGCTCGTTCGTGCCGTGCACTCGTTTCCTGCCTCGATACAGCCGATATGGCGCGCGACGACCGCGGCGGTTTGACAGCGCTTACGGACGCGATGCGGCTCGTCGAGGGCGGGGACGAGGTTGAGGAACCTGCTGCCGCAGGCGCAACGCATGTCGTCCCCGTGGAGATACGGTGCTGGCTTACGAAGTCGCACGCAACATAGCAACTTCCTTTGGGTTATTGGCCCGGCTTTCGTCCCGGGCGCCCAACTGCGGACACCATATCCCAGCTTGTCAAATAAATATACTGCAGGCAACATCGTGGAGTGGCTTCGGACAAAGGCCATACGCCACCTCCTGTCCTCGGCCAATGAAAACGCTGGAATGTCCGGGCGGTTTGAATTTTATTAAATATTACTATCCTCTATATGGGAGATAGCACCAGGCTTGGGGCCTTAAGCGCGCGGTTTTTTTTATTATGTCCACCCCTGCGCGCCCTTGGCTTGCCCGCCCCCCTATAAGTTCGCCGACCCTGTATTATGTAATGAGACTGCGGTCCTGTAAGCACCGCCCAGATCTGCAGTTGAGCCCGCTGCACAAGCAAAAGAGTCTGGTCAGTCCTGAAATTTCGCCAGTTGCCACTTAGCCGTCCTTGCGCCGCCTGGATGCAGTTGTCGGTCGACCAGACTTGGGTCTCGTCTTGATGCGTGAACGGTCTTCGATTTCGTTACCATCCAGTGTAGTCTTGTCTGCATCATCGTTCGTGTAATGTTGGTACGGGTTTGGCAGGCCGGTAGGGGTAAGTTTACCAGATGTCGCATCTTCTGCATCTGGCCGGTCGCGCCCACGGCCAATGGCTGAGCCAGGGCGCCAGGAGTTCCCGACTTTGGGTCGTCTGCGATTGCCAGCAAACTCGACCCCTCTGATTGCCCAGGTGTCTTCCTCATCATTCCAGATCGCATGTCGCTCAAATTTTCTCTCTTCCTCGGGAGGCACGAAGTTATTCATCAGTAGTTCTTTTAGCTTGAGCTGCCGGGAGAGTTGGCGGATGGTGTCAAGCATATCCTCGCGTTCGCGCTGAAACTCTTGCTGCATGTCATGTGCCTCACCTTGGCATGTCTGAAGCCGCTGCCAGAGCTTCTTGAGCTTTCGGGTTTTGTCATCGGCTTCGTCCTGTTTTGTAGCATATTTCTCCTCAAGCGCAAAAATATCTTCCTCCTTTGCACGAACCTGACGAGCGAGAGCCTGCTCCTGCTCTTTCCGCTCCTCCAGTTCGAGCTGAGCGCGACGCAACATGGCCTCCTGCTTCGCCGCCTTGTCTAGGAGTTTACCACCCTGCATGAGTTTTTCCTGCATAGATTGCAACTTCTTTTCAAGAGTGAGGCGCTGCTTCTCCGAGTGTGCTGCACGATCTGCCTCTGCATCGAGCTTCTGTTTTAGCTTTTCTCGCTCTTTCGTGGTGCGAGTCTGGGAATCCAACACCTCCTTCATCTCGGCTTCCGCTTGACGACGCATTTGTTCAGTCTCTTTGTTAGCTGCTGCCTTGAGCTCGGCAAGCTCCTCTTCTGTCGCTGCACCTTGTACTTCAACAATTTTTTCAACCTCAACAACCTTCTCCACCACTCGTTGTTCAGTGACTATCTTACCCTCGCCAGTGCCACAGCCAGAGCCATCCGAGCCCTGACTCGCCAGTTGCTCCTTAAGTCGTTTGATCTCATCTTGGAATTCCCGCAGCATAGCATCTTTCGGGTCCTCGTTAATTTTTGGCTTATTCTTGATGTTCTTTGCACGATTCGCATACCGGAGTGTAGAAATTGTCTCATCGAAGTTATAGCCTGCCGGACCGCAATTGGCGCACATCACCGTCTTTGTGTTTCCGCCCAATGAATCTTGTAGTAGACGAGTCAACTTTGAATCACGATATGGAATATGCTGCGACTTGCCATCTACTAGGGCCGAAATAACGTTCCCTAGTGCAGACAGGGACAGATTTATCTTCGTTGCTTCCTTCAGCCGATCGCCTGTGGCCCCTGTCTTCGCTTGACGTTCCGAGCCGGCCAAGTCAACAAGATTTAATTTGCCCACATGTATGTGCTCACCACGTTTTTCATCCACCTCTGCGCACTCCACGATGATGGTGAAGATGGCGTGGGATCGCGAAGAACCAGCATTCATAAGCGTCGCGCCCACCGATCTATTCTTCTTGCCTGCCTGCATTACTTGATCAATTTCATGCGATGATTTCACCACAAACGAGGTAAGATCCTTCACGTAAACGCCAGAGTCTACATTTTCTTTTAAATCTAATCGGTTCTTCGGTTCTTTTGACCTATGTAATACTTGTTTTACGTCAAGACGCAGAATGATCACGAGTTGACGAAAGATGATACTCAGACACATGTAAATACAAAAGATCACGAATTTCTTCATTATAAATTTCGAGGTAGGATGCGCGCACGAGAAAGTGCTGATGCTCCTCGGCAACTGCAACCTTATCGAAGATATGTTGGAAAGCGTTGGGAATAATACCGCGCAATTCAGGGGGGTCCGGGACGCCTTCCATGGTGAAAGTTTTCCCTGCCCCTGTCTGACCGTATGCGAATATAGTTCCGTTGTAACCATTGAGCACAGCCTCGACGACCGTAGCACCGCACTTGTCGTAGATGGACTTCTGTGTACAGTTTGCTGCAAAAACCGCATCAAAAGTAAATGATTTGGGTGGGTCCGACGCATCGGCCTTCGGGTTGGTACAAGTAATGGTGCCTTGCGCCTCCTCCGCCACAGTTGTCGCGATATGCCCATCTTGCTGCTCCTTTCGGGACAGCGGGCGCACTCGAACGACTACCTTGACGCTCTCACTGGGCATATTTAGCTCACACGTCCGGACAGGATAGTCAGCGGCCAGTTAAGACCTTGGACCATAAATGGGGATGCAGCTTGACGATTGACGGCCGCGCGAGCTCTTAGAGCGAGCTCTGTCCGGTTCAGCGCTCAATAAACCAATTGGACTAGTCACTCCAGATTTCGTGGCTACGGACGAAAGCGCCGTGGGCGTCCCATGGGCTGCGATCAGATGTCGAGTAAAATCCCGCTTGGGGGGTCGGGTTTGTAAAATTCGACTGGGTCCGGCGGGGGCGTACTTGGGGAGGCGTCGGGCGACCCCCCCTAGGTCCCCAGGGAGCTCCTGGCACTTATTTTCTGGGTCGGTCGGTCGGTCGGTCGGTCGTCGTCGCCGCCGCCGCCGCCGCCGCCGCCGCCGCCGCCGCCGCCGCCGCCGCCGCCGCCGCCGCCGCCGTCGTCGTCGTCGCGCGCGCGGGGAAGTTTCGAACTTAATTCAGTCGCAGGGCGACCGCAGAGAGGTGATGAGTTGCCCCATGCCAGCTGTCACGGTATATGGACCCGGGAATGCAAAAAATCGAGTCGGCGCGCCCCGCAGTCGCAGTGATCGACAGTCGCCGCAGAATGCCGCCAGCAGAATTTTTTGCGCCAGATCTGGGCGTGAAATCACCACTTGCAGCCCCATAGCGCCGCACGACGACCCTAGCGTGCATGGCCCCCAAGGCGACCTTCGGGGGGGGGGGGGCGGTGCCTGTCAGTCGGAAGAAACGCGACGCGAACCCAGCTTCTGCTCGACTCGGCGCCTCTCGGGCGTGCTCAAACGCGCCCCGCGCCCCAGATTTAAGGGCAGGATACCCGCCACTTACCACCCCCGAGTAACAAGCCAGAATCGCGCCCCGATCGGGGTCGCGGAAGTCGCCATTCATTTTGGTTACCGCGGCCAGCGGCGACCCGGAGTAGGCGCTACCTGGACGCTCTCGGTGGGCACATTCAAGGAGGGCCCTGGGGTTTATGTACGAGCTCCGCCGCACGTGGCATGTCACGGAACATACTCGTGCTTGGCACCGCTCTGGGGGAGCTAGATCGCACTTTCCTTCTATCGTGAGATTCCTGTCACCTCAGAACGTGCAGTCATATTCACCGGGAACATCGGCTGCCTCACGGAGAAGCTTCCGGTTGAGTAATCGCTTGTTTTGAAGCGCGGTCAATNGTTTTTCTGGCGGCGAAGATCATTT
>NW_008705584.1:5227-6398 GCF_000186865.1 Aureococcus anophagefferens
CGCTCATTCTCTGCGACCAATCTACAAGAAATGGAGAGTGCTGCGTTCTAATTTTCCAACGGCGTCTCGTTGCCTCTCGACCCGCCCTTGCTCTCGTCCGCGCCATTTCTTGGCTTTCCAAGAGCTTGGCCTTGACTCGGTCTCGATTTGCGAACTTCCGCGACAGAATGTGTGCCGCCCGGGCACGAGCGAGTGCTTTCGGTCCGTCAGCCTTCATTTGTCGATCTTCAACTGATAGATTTAGGGATCCAAATTCATCAGCGAGACAGAGTGGCATCAGACCCGACAAATGAAGGACTTGTCGAATGATAACGCGTTACTCCCACGCCGAATCTCATATCCGAGCAGCGCAGATACTGTGAGCCTGAGCCTGAGCGCGGAGCGAGGCGAGGGCGGAACGCGACTTAATGAAGAAGAGGTCAAGGGCAGTCTAAGTGGGTGCTAGGACTGAGTTAAGAAGGAGGCTACTCCCGTAGACTCGGGCACGGCACCGCACAGACAAACTGTCAGCGAGGTTACTATAATCATGATGTATAATGAGCAACCACCTTCGGCAGCCTGAGCGCCATTCACCGGGTAGTTGCTCGTGACCTAGAGCTGGGTCAGCTCGAGGGACTTGGGATTGTCGAATATTACGGTGTCGGCTGTAGTGGTGACCTCCCACCTCTAGTCATTTTCCCACAAAAAATTGAAACGAACTTCAAGTTTCCCACGTCCGTTGGACGTCCGTTGGACGTCCGTTGTGACCCCTGCGCGCGGTGGACGGAGGACCTCTATGAGGACCTCCCGCCGGGCGACCGCAGATTAATAATTAATAGTTCCTATGGCGCGCGCCAGCCCTATGGTCGTTTCGCACACTGTCGAGGCGTCGAACGCTGGAAAATGGCATCTAGGAGCCCCGCGCGGTCGAAGAAAGCTCCTGCGGACGCGCCTGGGAGGCGCGTCCGCAGGAGTCGTCGCCCCTCCGGGGCTCCGAAAACAGACCCTTCACCAACGTACGTGGTACGTAGCGGCCGTGCTTCCCCTGTGTACTCTACTACTGCCCTACTACTATCATGCCGGTACTGCACCTACCCTAGTTAGGCTCGCCTTGAGATTGCCCATTGGATTGCTGGGTTTTTCGTAGTGCTTGTTAGGGACATGTTAGGGACATGTCACATGTGCCAGTGGA
>NW_008705584.1:7098-15106 GCF_000186865.1 Aureococcus anophagefferens
GTGCCAAAGCAAACGGTGCTGACATCGCATGGTACAAACTGCATCGTGTCGTAGATGGCCATTCCCGCGCTCACAGACCCGCCCGGCGAGTTGATGTACAGGGTGATATCTTTTGTAGGGTCATCATTCGCGAGGTAGAGCAGCTGTGCGACGAGCACGTTCGCAACCTCGTCATCGACGCCCCGTCCCAAGAGTAGAATTCGGTCCCGGAGGAGACGGGATATTACGTCCATCTGGCCATCGCCTGTGTCCACCATAGGCATTCGCACAGGTGGGATGCTCGGTTTTTCAGGATCCCGTCGTCGCGGGTCCACCTAACGGAAGTGATGTCACGCAGAAATAAGTCGCACGAAGACAGTCACCTCGGGAGGGTCATCCGGCGATGGCATCATAGTCGGCGCAGCGGACAACTTAATCCCCGAGCGCGCGATCGGGGATGACTTTATAAGCGACGACGCCGAAAGAGCAATTAAACGAGGCTGCACAAACGCTGTGACGACGCCCGCATAGGCAAGGAGCAACGCGCGCATGTCAGCGAGTTCCCCTAAGAGGTACGGCACCTTCGGCCCCTTTTAATGCCCGCCGCTTTTCATGCGGGCCAGGACGCTAGAATGGCCTACCCGCGGCCCAGAACAGGGGGAGCCCCATAGGTGTTACCTCTGGAGTTAGGGGAGGGAGGATACTCCCGGATACCGGGCCGGTGGCCCGTTGGGGGAAGCCCGAGGGGGCTTCTCTGCTCCCCCGCCGCGGGGAGAACCGCGAAGCGCGCAGTGCGCACGGTCGTCACAGGCCCAGCCAGGCCAAAAAACGCGAGGTCACTTTCCGCGACGAATCGGGACGAACCCCATACGCCTAAATACATTTCGGAGACTCTGAATTCATTTTCGACATCCTTGGTACCGTGTAAGACGACCTCGCGGAAGCGCGCGCGTGCGCGCGCGGCCGAAAATCCAAAAAAAATAAAATAAAATACACCGTCGACGAGCTGCGGTACGCCCCCGGTACCGCCGCCTTTCCTCACGGAACGCCCAGGGACGTGTCCGGGCGCCGGGCCGTGGTCAAGGGCAGCTGATTCTGGTCACAGGCGTCCAAAATGCGAGGTTTTCTTCAAAGTTTGTCGTCGCTTCGGCATCTAAATGGATTTTTAGCCGTCTTTTTTCCAATGACGGGCTGCCTCGACGCGCTGCGGCGCCCCTCGGCGCCCGAAAGCGCTGCGTCTTGCGCTTGCGCCACGCGTGCAAGCTGCCGCGTGGCTGCCCGATCCCCAGGCCATCGTGTGCCGCGCGGTGGGCGCGCGGCGGAGCGGCGGCGGCTGTGGCGCCGCGCTCTTGTTGTAGCGCTGCGTGTGCAGGCTCTGCGTGATGCGCAGGTATGTGTAGGTAGCAGGTTAGCTTCACAGGTAGTAGCGCTGTGGGAGCATGACCCAGATGAGGTGAACCATAGCACAGGCGTTATAGGCCAGGTTAAGGGGGAGGAGGATACGGGGGATTGGTATCCTAGGGGATGACGCTGGGGGATTGGGTCATCTGGTCGAGGATCTCGCTTTAGTGCGCGTGCGACGGCCGCGTGTCGCGCCCGCGCGGGACCGCGCGGCGCATTACGACGGTCGGCCAACTACGGTCGGCACGCGTGCGGGGGCGCCCCCGCGCTCGCGCACGCCCCGGGCGGGTCCCCGGGGACCCCCTGGACCCTCCGCGGCCCACAGCGCCAAAAAAAAAAAAAGTAAAAAAAAAGGCTACATAGCCCGAGGGGCCAAAATTAACCCCGATCTGCTTTAGCAAGAGCGGCCCGTTTTAATCTTTACCCTAGCCGTCGGGAATCCGCGTGCGGATTTGTTTTTGGTGAACTTTGGGCAGCCACGAGCATGGTTTTGCAGCCACGAGCATGGTTTTGCACGAGACCTTGACGCAAGCTGCACTGGGACGTCCTCTCGGGGCGCGTGGCCTTTGAACCGCTCAAAATTCCATTTTCGGCGCGCTGAGTATACGACGATGTCCCGCGCGACGCGGGTGGCCCCGGGGCGGCTCTTCCCATGTACTCTTGCACCTTTGGCACGTACCAGCACGGGAGGAGCCAGGCCACACGGAGCTGGCACCTCAGGCTTCGGGGATAAACACGGGCTCCGCAGCGAGGCCTGCAATAGCGAGGTCATGAGAGTGCTGGAGGATGCTTCTGTTTGGGTCTTGTGTGGGATGGCCGCAGTAGTTGGAATGTAGTCGTACGTTTCTTGATAAGGGTTGCGCATGGTCCAAGGGCAGTGCACCAAAAGAAGAGTGCCCTTGCATTGTGGGCGCTGCCAGAGAGAGCTCATCGCCGACGTGGCAAATGCGACCGCGAACTTGTGAGGCCGCCTCATCGGTGAAATTCAGGTTCCTTATCGCACTATAGGAATGAGGATAATCATGACCAAAATTCTCAGGCTGAGCGACTCGCACAACGTACAGGCTGCTGGTGTCGTTCACGTTTGATTCGACGTCCCAAGGGCACAGCGCGTCCGATGGCGATGGGCTATTATGCTGAAGTGCACGCTTGTGCTCGCACGCATGGCGGGGCACATCGCCGGCGACGTGCTCTGCATCGCAGGCGGCACGCCGTGTCGCCTTTACAACGATGTCGATCCTTGCTGCGGATTCGGCCGGCGTTGCCACAGCTGCGACAGAATTATTGTTCCGCCTCTTTACCGCAGCAACCTTAGAAGCAGACACTATCTGACGTTTCAGAGATAATGCAGCAGACCTCGTCTTTGTGGCGGCTCCTATTGGCGTGGCGGGTCTGGTCCGACCAGCGAGCGAGAATTCTCCATGGCAACCACCTCGATACGTGCGGAGCGACACGCTATGAAGCAGCTGTTCTGTGCTCATCCGCCCTGCGCCCCTTGCTTTGGCTTCGCACATGCTTGCCTGTGTGACGGTCCGACGTCGCCGCCCTGTTGGGCGTGCCCTAGCCTCATAATTTTTTTCGTTCCGCATGTCAATATCTTGCTTGGCATCTCGTAATTCATCAATGATAGCACGATGACGTTCCGCATCCCAGCCTGAGATAGCATCTAAGATAGATCGCCTTCCGCCGGCGATTCGACACGCGTGGGACGACGCCGCACTAGCGATGCCCAACGGAGCAACCATTGCAAGACGATTCAGGTGTGCGTACCCATCGCATAGTTCTCGCATCTTCACCTCAAGAGTGTGCGATAAGGACTCGGCGTCCTGTCCTATCACACCAGCTTGATTCGTTAACATGGGCGCGATCTCCAGAAACCTCGAGTAGTCAAGCCCTTCCTTGTCGAGACGAGCATCGCGTGGTCCGAGTTTGATACTAGAGAAGCACGCACACTCGCCGTCGGGGACCTGCGACATGGTTTTTGAAAATCAGGCTGATATGGACACTTATAAATGAAGCACAATTTCCCTTTTCAACACGGGGGCCGAATTTGGCGGCGCCGAGCGCGTCGGTAGAGGCCGTTTCCGACGCGTTTTTTTTGTCTGGTGGCCCAGAGGGGACCTTCGTCGTGGACTAGAGGCCGGCCACTAAAAATTTTCGCGCGCGCGCAGCGCCATTTTTGGCGATCGAAAATCGGTTTTTTGCCACAGTCGCATGAAAAGGGGCGCAGAGCCAGATTGCGGCCTTGTCCGTGCCTCTGGCTGTGCTCGTGCGGTTTTGGCTAGTCGGCCACGTCGAATACGCGCCTAGGGTACGCCGGGGGAGTTTCCGCGGTCGCGGCGGCCCTATACCCGCGAGTTTACGCTCGCCAACGTAGCCTGCGAGAGGCGTGGCTGGCCAGCAGTGTGAAACACCAATTGCGCTGATGTTCCGGCCCTGATGTTCCGGTAGAGGTCTCGCGGATGTTCCGGCTTCCGGCTCTCCCGGGCCCCTCGGTCGCGTGTTCCGGTTAGCGTCCTCCGGTCGTGTTCCGGCGCGTTCCGGCGTGTTCCGGTGTTCCGGCTACTCGGTGGGCGGCTTCCTTACAACCTAATTTCCGGCGAGCGACGCGCGGGCCGCCTGCGGTTCGAGAGGCGCCCAACGGTGGTCAGGCGCGAGTTCTGCCGTTCGGCAAGACCTGGCGACCTCGGTTCAGCGCTGCTCGTCGGCCGGCTGGGTCGTCGGCGTGGCCGCCTTCTTGGACTTCTTCGCCGGGTCCGACGCGGTCTATCCACGTCCTCGTCGTCGCTGTCCTCGTCCATGTCCTCGACCACGACCTCCTCCTCCTCTTCCTCCTCCTCCTCGTCCGCGTCTGCGTCCGCGTCCGCGTCCGGCCGGCGGCGCGCGCGCGCGCGGGGCCCCTCGGCGTCCACGTCCTCGTCGTTGCTGTCCTCGTCCATCGATTCGCGCGCGGCGACGCGCTCCTCGACCTCGTCGTCGCCGTCGAAGCAGTAGCCCGCGGCGTCCTCGTCCTCGAAGTCCGAGAGCACGAAGTCCGACATGTTCCGGCGCGCGCCGCGCGCGTGTGCCGGCAGGAGGCTGTGTTCCGGAGCGCGCGACTCCCGGCGCGTTCCGGCCGTTCCGGCGTACCGGCGCAGCCCCCAGACGCTGTTCCGGCGACGCACGTCCTCGAATTTAGCGGACACTGTTCCGGAACACAAAACCTCAACTTCGCATGTTTCCCGCGGTCGTCGGCGCCCCTTTATTGGCGATCCTTTAAGTTCGGCGCGAGCCCGTACTTCCCGAACTGGGGTGCCCCTTCAAACTCGGCCATCTTGCCCGCGCGCGCAGCTCCTGAAAAAAATTGGTGCTTCACACTGCTGGCCAGAAGTCCGCAGCCTGCGTCGGGACGCGCGCGCGTTGCCCGGAAGGCTGCGAGGCTGTGTTTGGAAGCTTAGGACGTCTCGATTCACGTGCTAGTGGGAAGGGGCGTCAGCGGAATGGGCGTCGAGGCCCCTGGGCCACCCGCCGCGTCACCGGAATGGCGCGGCGGGTCTTTCGGTTGAACGGGCCAGGGGACTGTGTGGTCCTCGTAAGGGACCACGATGAGAATAGAGCAGGATCTGGCTGAGAAGGTGATGATGGAGGGGCAAGCCTAGATCTTGGAGATGCCGCCGCTCCTCGAGATCGACATCTTTCCCGAGGGCGATTTCGCTGGCGTTCGCGGGGGCCGTGGTCACCGAAATCGCCTCCATCGTGCTCATCCAAAATCCGCACCATCGTTGGGTCCGTATCCTTCTCGCCAGGGGTTGGAAGGGTACTTGAGTCTGAGCAAGTTCTGACCCCTTTGGCCCAAATGGATATCCGCCTGTGGCCATGCGCTGCCCGACTAACTACGCCGTTTCGAGTTTCACGGACACGGACGGGACCAGACAGAGCCACCCACGTGACTTTCCCGCCGCCCCACGGCTAGCTGGCCACGGTGCTTCCCGCAAGTTGAGGTTGGTGTTTACCCTGGATTGTCCCGTAATCCTCCGTATAACCTATAGGCCGCGTGTGCTCTTGTGCATGCGGCTTCCCCGACGCTAAATCCCAAATAATAATAATAATAATATAATAATAGCCACGAAATAATCCTCGAGCTTAGTTAGGACATGGTTTAGTATCGGACTAGGCTTATAAAGTCTAGGCCGTGCGCTAAATGGATCATGTTCCTCGGGTGGGAACTATCATATTGGAGGCAAATCGCATGAACAAGGTTCATTAGCCGTCGCGATCCATTAGCACTCATTTTTGGTGTGTAGATGGGTCGTTATGAGGAATGTGTGCCGAAGTATCTCGATGCGCTTTCAATGGATATGGACAACCGATCGAGGTTTGTCATTCTGGTCAATCTAGGAACTGTATACCTGACCCTGGGAAACATTGACAAGCTCGTAACAAAACAACGAAGGGGGGAAGCCATCCAAGCCTGGGTCGATGCCCTAGAATTTGATGAGGGTGGTAGCGATCGGTCAAAGGTAGCACTGGATACAGGAAATTTGTGCCTCGAAGATAACATGTGTGTCATGCGTTTCATTATAGCTAGACAACCTGAATATTAGCTGCGTAGGTTCCAAAAAGCCGCAGTCATGTACCGAAAGTGCATCGAGTATGACGACCCAGTAACCGGCCTCTCCAAGCTCGCCCATGAGAAGTTGGGCTCTACGAATCGACTCATCGGCAACATGAAGCACAATATGCGAGTCTCGACACGCTCCGGCACATCGAGCCCGGCGAACCGAAAAACTGCTTCTGGGGACACCTCAGGAAGCAGCCCGGTCACTGTGAAGTCACTCCGCATCTTAGGCCCACAAGACACAGCCATCGCAGGTTGAAGGAAACGGAAATGCGAATTGCAGTAGGGCCCCATGCAGAGCGGTGGGGACTATCTGCGTTGAGCTAGTCGCGCCGGGATATTATGCGGAAAGGTAGTGTAACATCGCACGAACAAGACCCGGCCCATGGCTCGATGCTTTTTTTCAGCGTACTTGGCTTTCGGTAAAAAAAGATATAACCCGATGTCGATGGATAAGGCGCGAAGCCGTATTAAGGTGCCTAAGGTGCGCATACATACGCCGCCCACGTGGCATATGCGGCGGGGGAGCAGATGCCCAAATCCCCCAACGTTATCGCCTAGGATACACATCCCCCGTATCCTCCCCCGAGTCCTTCCTAACATAAGCTCACAACGCCAGTGCTATTGTCCACCTGATCTGCGCGGCACGCACCGTCGCGCGGGGGCCCCTGGCCCGGGGGCCGGGGGGTTTCAAGTTGGTAAACTTCAGATGACCCAATTCCCCCAGCGTCATCCCCTAGGATACGAATCCCCCGTATCCTCCTCCTCCTTAACCTAGCCTATAACGCCAGTGCTATGGTTCACCTGACCTGGGTCATGCTCCCACAGCGCTACTAGTACTACCTGTGAAGCCCAGCCTGCCAATCATACCTGCGCATCACGCAGAGCCTGCACACGCAGCGCTACAAAAAGAGCGCGGCGCCACAGCCGCCGCTCCGCCGCGCGCCCACCGCGCGGCAGCGCGCGCTCCGCGCACTACACCATCGCGGCCCCGCCCGCCCCGGCCCCGCCCGCCCCGGCCACCCCGCCAGCGGCTGCGCCGCGCGGAGGAGCTCCAGGCGCTCCAGGACCTGAAGAGCGCCCTCAACCTACCCCACGTCGCCCGACAATGGCGACCGTCGACGAGGAGTCCAGACGCCAATACCGCGACGTGGCTCCATTCAACCCGACGTCCCAGGACCGGGCGCAGAACACACAGGTGTTCGTGATCTTCCTGCAGAAGGTCAGCCAGGTCCAGCCGATCTTGCGCGTCCTGTCGCGCATCGTCACGACCTGTCCGAGTCTCGCGCTCTCAGCGCGCTAGCCTAGGATGCCCTAGGAACCTCGAATATACTCGCCGGCGATCAATATCGCGATAGAGCTCGCCAACCGATAGTAGATCATGCCGCACAGCTTTGGGTATCGGGCCCGCACCCGCGACATGTTCTCGCGGCCGTTTCGGCAGCGCGGCATGATCAAAATGTCCACTTACCTGACGACCTATAAGATGGGCGACTACGTCGACATCAAATGTAACCCGGCCCAGGTCAAAGGGATGCCGTTCAAGCACTTCCACGGTCGCACGGGCGTCATCTACAATGTCACTAAGCGTGCAGTCGGCGTTCGCATCGCCAAACAGGTCAACGGGCGCATCATCAACAAACATCTCAATGTTCGTGTCGAGCATGTCACACCGTCGAAGTGCCAGAATGACCTGATCGCGCGCGTCGCACGCAACGAGAAGCTCAAAAAGGAGGCAAAACAATCAGGCACCAAAGTCACCCTCAAGCGCCAGCCGACCCAGCCTAAGGCTGGCTTCGTTATCACAGCTTCGGAGGAGCCCACGACAATCCAGCCAATCCCCTTCAGCGACCTTTTCTGAGGTCCCCAAACCAGGCACTCTCCACAAGAGCCGAACTCATCGTCGTCTTGAAGTTTCGCATGTCATTTGGAGACTTGACAATCTTTGAGAACCTGGCATTTATTGAATCGATTTCAGATTGATAGACCGCCCATCGACTCTGCCAGACGTCGTTCGAGCCTTCTACGGTG
>NW_008705584.1:25518-54249 GCF_000186865.1 Aureococcus anophagefferens
CAGACGCTCTAGACGCTATGTTGCACGCGCGCCCCCTAGCCGCGCGCCCCACAACGATCTCCGCTGCTGCGCTAGCGACGCACGCGAAGGCGGGAGGGGCTGGCGGGCTGCATCGCGTCCGAGGAGAGGGGCGCGGGGGGCAGCGAGGGGCTGCCCTCGCCCCTGCCCGACCCGCCAGCCCATGTGTCGGGCCCGCGCAGCGGCAGAGATCGTTTGCGATCATCCCTCGTCGGTCAAGGGCCATGGTAGCCACGCCGAGTCCAGCTCGGCACTCTCATCCGCGCGACGGAGGTGCGCGCGCCTTCGGCGCGGGCGCGCACGTCCGTCGCGCCGCGGTTTCGAGTGCAGCGCCCGCACGGCCAGCGCTGTCGCATCCCGCGCCCCGCGCCGCACGTCGAGGCCACGCCATGGTCCCGGACCCGCGCGGCAGCCCACCGGACCCCTCGCCCATCTGCTTCACCAAGGCCGGGCAGCCCTCGCTCGCCGCGACGAGGCCGTGGGGCGGCGCTCTGACGCAGCCCGGGAGCCCGTACTCGCGCTGCGTCGGCCCCGCGCCGCCCGGGGCCCCTGGGCCGGCCGGGGGCGCCCCCTCGGGGGGGGCGACGTGGAGCGCCGTCAAAGACTTGGGCGTGAGAGAGGCGCTGGGCTGCGGCTCGCCCCAATTCCTGGCCTCCACAATTCCTCCCGATCGTCAAACCAAAAGGTCGCATCTTTTTGGTCAGGGCCCAAAATGGCGGCTCCGAGGCCTCGATACCAGAAGGTCGCACCTTTTTGGTGGCGAGGTGACGTCAGAAACTCCGCGGTCGGAGCCGCCCGCCGCTCGGGTTCGGGGCCTCGAAACCAAAAGGTCGCACCTTTTTGGTGGTGAAGTGACGTCAGCGTCACGATGGCGGCCCGTTTTCTAACGGCCAACTTTAAGGTCTGATGTTTTAGTTTATTATTATCATGGGATTTGGTTGGGGGATTGGGCGTCTTTTTGGTGACCTTTCTGGTGGCAAATTAGACGGACCTTTCTGGTCGCCCCGACGTTCTTTTGGTGACCAAAAAGGACGGCGACTAAAAAGTTGCGGCCCGCGGACGGCTCTTTGACGGCACATTACCGCACGGCAACAAACCGGCGCTGTCGTCAAGTTGCCGCGGTTTTGTGCCGCGCCTCCAACAAGGACAAACGCGTCTAACTCGTTAAACCCGGCGAGTCACATTGCTTAATGTCCAGACCTGGGTATCCACCCCAACTTCTGACCCGTGTGATGAGCATAGCGAATGCGGGTCTTATGTACCAGTCAGATCCACTGGCGAGTCGGCGCGTCGCGCGAAATAGTGCCTCAGGGCCTAGTGGCACCTGCGCTGGCAGCAGCCGCTATCATGGCCCGCGTGCTGTGCTGATGCGAGCGCCGGGCTCATACTCGCCAGCCGGTGGTCTTCTCGGGGCCGCGTCCGATCACGGCATGGCCCACACCAAGCACGGCGCCGGGTCTTGGTAGCGCTGCATCGGGCGCCCAATCGCAATGTGCTTGGTCTGACTGCATTTATCGGGTACTACGGCCGCACATCAAGAGGGACTCACATCGGGTAGGCGATATCGTCTTCTTTGACTCCATGTATCTCCTGGTTGCATTGCACTGTGGCCGGCTACTATGCAATCGGTTTATTGGCAAGGCACGGCTAAGCAAGCGTCGACCGTGAGGCTATAAATAAGGCTTATGACCAAAAAACTGAAAACAACGCCGAGTTTGAAGTTAAGACCGGCATCCTCACGGTCGGCTTGGGGTAAGCGTGCACGCAACTTGCGGAGAGACCACAACAGCTGGCCGAAGAGCATCACGATATAGCCAGTAATTTCAAGGCCATCCACAGCTTCCTTGTAGAAAACTACAGAGATGACGACCGTTAGAAAGCCTTTCGCGTAGCCAGCAAACATGTAACTCAGGGCGCTGAGTTTTCCAATGATGTTTATTTGGATAAGATTGAGCGAGAACGCAATGATGCAGTCGCACAAAAGAAACCATGGGGACACGCTTGTCAATCGAAAATCGGCCTGACCCCATTCGGTTGCAGCAGCCACGACGGCAAGGCCCATGGCTGTTGCTGGGCCAAGAAAGTAGAGCGTTGTGATGGCATCGAGCTTGGAAGCATGTTTCCCGCCTCCAAGGGATGTGTTTAGAACAAGCTGCTGGCCCACAAGGTAAAAGCTATAACAAGCATTACTGACCATCATGAACATGAAGCCGGCTGTCGACCAGCCCGCGACCTCTGACTTCGCCACGCTCGCGACAATGACTGCACCGAGGATGACTGCCAAGTTTAAGACCGGAAGCATGGAGACAGCCTCCTTCCCCGCCATGGCGAGAAGGATGTAAACGCCGATTGCCTGCCCCGGCTTCAGGAGCTGGATGTACCCAACAGGTAGGTAGTCATACACCGCGTTAGAGCCATAAAGGTAAAATGTGTATAGTAGCGCAAGAGGCCTACAAGCTAGATATGCTCTTTACGTAATGGTGGTATTGGAGCGGGGGGATCGCCAGCGCCTCGGACACGGATAATCTACACGCAGATGGTTACATAGTGCCTTGGGGTCATACCAACCTTGGCCGGGTCCGACAAGCCCGCGAACACACAGCCCCGCGCTGCAATTGAACAGAACAGCATCTGCAGCATTGTCAGGGTAGCTGCCCATGGCCATTGAGTCAAGATATATGCGTTCAAATAGACAATCCCAATCGCCGCCGACATGTATATGGCAATCATTGCCACAGACTCGAGGACACCGGTTGCCTTTAACGCCTTGGGCTTTTCCTGCACGGCAGCCGGCTCGAGAGGGACCTCGATGTCCTTGTCTTCTTGCAGATCTGGACGCAGAAGCCCAGCACGATCGGGCCCACCACGGTCCCGAGGGGACAGATGGGCGTACTCCCTGTCCATCCAGGGGGGCAGCTGGACTTCAGCGACGAATAAGCCAGCAGCCACGAGAGCTAGTATCCGAATAAGCAATCCCATCCAGAAGTCCAGCGCTGATGTCGAAAGGAGTTGGCCTGACATGGATACTGCATAGAATTCAAGCTTGCCGGTGAATCCACGCATTGGCCGTAGCGGATGGTGCGGAAATCCCCTAAAGGCGTAAAATGTCATTCAGTAAGGCTCATTCTATAGCGCGGCGCCGAGCGCCGCGCCAAGGTAGCGGCGAGAGTTTCGGCAGAAATCGGATTGAATTTTGTCAGTTGTGATTTCCGGCCTTCCGTACCGCCCCCGGACTCCGGAAAAGCGGCGAGCTGGAGAGGACCACCACGACCAGCAGTTTTATTTGATGATGATAGTGGTCTAAACCCTACATGTAATTCGTTTTGCCAGGCAAGGACGAAAACAACCATAGGGCTAGAGCGCCCCATAGAAGTATTTATTTATTCTTCCTGGCCGCCGGCCGTAGTATGTCATAGAGGTCCTCCGTCGACCGCGCGCGACCACCGGACGGAAATCGTGGCAAAATTGTTGAATTATGCCCCCGCCAAGCCGGCCCATCGGGATAGCGCGCTAATCGTATCGATTGAGGGATTTCAAGGGTGTGGGGTCGCCGGTTCGGGTCGGAAGTCGTATTTAAATGTTCAAAAAAACGCTTACTTGAAGGGAAGTATCAGCCCAGAGTATTCGTTTTCAGATTTTGTTTTCGTCCTTGTTGCCAGGCCTGTAACGTTCACTCGTAGTTTCCGTCCACTAGAACACTCCGGGCTACCCTGCAGTAGCTACCCCGGGCGTACAGGGGGCGTTGACCCAGCATCAACTCCTCAATGGCAGCATCGTCCGCATAGACCACTGCTTCATGACAGCCTTCAAGTTCTCCATTAACGGTTCACCTGTAGACGGTCCCGTGGCTAGACTCCTCGGTCACGAAAACCTGAAGTGTGCAAGAGAATAAAAGAAGAGGATTCCGAATCCGCGTATCCTCGTACAAAAGATACAAGTAAGCGACTAAGCCAGCATATTTCCACTGCACTGTGAACCTAAAGCTAAGTAAGAGAAGTATACCTTGAAGGGACAACCCCCGCTAAGTGTTGGTTAGGGACGTGTTTGTTAGGGGATGTTGGGTAGCATATCCCGCCGGCGGGATACATTGGGGGGGGGGGGGGGGGGGGCAACAGACCGCGCTTTGAGTGCCCCTCGGCCAGTGGGGTTGCCCCTCGCCACTTGCTGGGCCTGGCTGCCGAGTCGAGTGAAACACCAGCTCGAGTGACTTCGACCTATAGGAGGCTCGCGTGCACATGAGTGGCGACGCCATGGCGCCAATTTCGAGCCGGTCGCCTCGGCGCAAGACCCCGGGGAGCCTCTGCGGACAAAACCCTACCAGTCCGCCGGCCAAGGCGGCGAGATCGGGGCGTGCCGGCAGGCGACCTCGGACACGGCCCTGTATCATCATCATCGTCATGTTCATCATCAGGTATCCTGATGAGGCGGCAGCGATTCTCACACCCGTGTTTGTACCTCATCTGCAAGCTTTGCCTCCCGGAATTTTGGATACACCCATGTGGGCAGCAAACACGGAAGAGACGTCACGTGATCTACATATCCTAAGCATTTTTTATTTGCGAAGCCAAGCTGCATTACATAGCATCGGCCGAAGATATCGATATGGCTGGCACTGCGTTTCTTGAAACGGCACGTTCGCCCTTCAGCGCCCTCGTCTTCTGCGACTAGCAGGCTCCAGTCTGCGGTGAGATAGTGCATCGGCCACGTGCTTTTCGAGTGAGCGGTCCTCGAGATGTCGTCGGTGACTTTCCTCAGCCTCGTCGTCTTGCTGAGCATAAAGTCTGTGTTGGAAAATTTGAAGTGAAAAAACTTTCCAAAGACCTGTTTGCACCAAGTCTGTCCCAGGTAGTGTCCTCGGGGCGCTATCGAGGTCAGATAAAAGGCAAGAAGCAGATGGGAAGTGTTTCATTAGCAAGTTATTGCCAATAAAAATGTTTACTAAAGGCCATGCAGACTCGTGAGAACCATGGAAAATCACGGCTTTGGCATCCCGCTTGTTTAAACCATAACGAAAGAGTGGGATGGAGCCTCTGTTAGGAAGCCGGGAGGAGCCATCAATGAAACGCAGGGGTTCTGCATCTACGTCCATCTCAATGAGTCCATGTTGCGTTGGTAAATAGAGCAGTGCCCGCGGCTCTGTGCCATGCGTGGACGCCGCACGGAAAAGGTGGTGGAGGTGCCTTACGGAGTCATCACAAAAAAGATTGATTTTGATCACTGTGCCACAGGGAATAGATTTGACGAGAACTTCTGCTCGGTCATGTCGAACATTGCGATCATGCGTCAGCGCAGTTTGCGTAGTGAGGTCGGTGTGTAGTTTCTGAGGTGTATGTTCCATGCGTTCCTGCGCGGTATCACCTGGCATATACGAGTATTTGTGCAGCTGGAGACCCTCAGGGAGTTCATAACAGAAAGGACAGCCAAAGCGACCACCAAGACAGGTGTGGCATGGCGTAATCGCGTCATCAAAGCCGCCTGTGGTACCACTCAGAGGGTCAATGCACCCACCGCCACGTGGCAGTCGACGGATGGGTGGGCGTAACTTGTCTAGATGGCGCGTAGATACCTCGGGGCGTGGTATCTGTCGCTCAAGCGAGTAACCCACAAGCGCGGGGCATGTCACTGATGCATCTGAGAAGGCTAGCCCTGATGCGAGAACACAGCCCCATATTGCCGGGTGGATTATCTCTGAACGATCGTGTGCAGCCGTCAGCGTACGAAAATGTTGGCGCGCAAGTCCCCGACAAAGCGGCGGCGAATGAAAGACACGCCAATTGTGTCCCGTAACGTTGAGCGCAGGTTGGCTCAAATTGGAGACCATTGAACGTACACTAAGACCCGACTGGGAACGCGATGTGCTGATTGGTGCCCTGACTGATCCATGGAATATGGGGTGCGAAAGTGCGTGGCTCAGGACTGTTCGTGAATACGCGTATCCAGAAAATGATGCATGGGGAAAACCGTGCTGGGAGGCTCCATCATTGTTATCGTCCGCTGAATGAGCCAAGACGTTCTCAAAACCAGATTCCGTCATCATCTTGGCAACTAGCTGCCGATTTTGAATTGCTTGAAACTCCCTCTTTCTAGCTTCTTCGGCTTGTGCTTTATGCCTTGCATCTTGATCTGACCGCCGCTTGTGAATCAGTTTTTCGCGAGCCAACCTCCGTCGAATTCGACGCATTTCTGCTGTACCTCTGGGGTTCTGTTTTGCTGGCCCAGTAGAATACTTCACGTTTGCAGTATTCGCTGCGGAAGTATTTGTCCTTGTGAGAGCACTGAGTTTTCCACGACGCAAATTTCCATCACAGTCGCGATAATACATAGTGGACATGCGATCTTTCTGTTTTTGCTTGATGGTACGATTCACTTCGCGCCGAGCTTCAAGCTCGAGCTTTAACTTGGCTCGCCGCTGCAACATTGCACGCTCTTCTGCAAGCGACTTCAATTCCTCATCACTTCGGAATCGGACTTTAACACGATTACGCAGAGCATCTATCGCTTCCTCTCCTAAAAGATGCGTGACGTATAGTTTCCTGAATTCATCGAACTCAAGCCACCTAAAGTCACCTCAGCATTTGGGCATTTCAAGATTGTGTTGACACGAGGCTTCGCGAGTTGCTATTTTGATCATACTCTAACAGCAGCTCTGATGTGAATACTCGTACTTGTTCACTGCCTGTATATTTTCACAATCGTTTCCTCAGGATTTATTAGTCAAGACTGAGGCTGTGATGGTACTAGTGAAGCCCAGTTGGAGCGCCGCGTGGACATGCGCCTGTGTCGACAGAATTGGCTAGTGACTCCTGAAAATGTCTCGCCTGAGTGCTTACCGAATACGTGTGGAGAGGATTCGGCTCGTTCTCAAAGCCAAGATGTCGATGTAGCGACGTGTTGTAACTGCAGAATCAAGAACTTTGCGGATTTCGGAACTTTTACGCATTGACGCGGACTAGATGCGTAGGACCATCTCTCGTGAGGAGTCTGAAGGGTGACCGGTCACTCTGTATAGTCAATACACCTAGGACGATAGCAAAATTCAAGTGCGATTGAATGAGCACTGGATCTTGCCGGATATCGTATCTGCGAACACACAAACTCCAAACTTGAAGTGCTGCGGCGCCAAGACAAATAACGCTTCGTCAAGCGCCTCTATGACATCAGAAAGGAATGCATATGCCCTATTTTTTATTCTGACCTGGGGTTGTGTGCAAGTGAGATGACTAAGGAGCACGTTACATGCCCTAGACAATACAGTCAGAAGGAGCTGCTGTTTAGTGTTCGTGAGCTTTGGTGCGTTCTCATCAGAGGTGAACAGCGCATCGATCTTGGCCCAAAGATGAACCATGGGCGTTCGTAGAAGCGCTGGCGAGCTGGGGTTGGACGTAATTGTCTTCTTAGCATGTCTTCTGCGTGAAGTATCGATTTCTATGTCTAACGTATGCGCAAAATCATGGACGATGATAAACGGCTCGTAGAACCTAGAATCTCATCGTCACGTGACTGACAGCTAAATTCATTTGTTGATGCCGATTACGAACTCAAGCAGGATTTTCGGCTCCATGAGTAGCGCACGCCATGCTTTTTTTAATGTGTATGCCCCACCCTCGGGAAGCACTGCTCCATTTACCGATTCCAGGGCAAGCCCAATGACAACGTCCGCATTATCAGACGCAGGCGATCCAGGCTCAATGGCAGAAATCACTACCTATAGAAATTCCTCAAGTACATAACATTACCGCACCCCCGGTTGGTTACCCGCATGTCCGTACCATCTTCCCAAGATATTCCAATGTCTGCAGTCTCGAAGACTACTATAAATGTGTGCTGTAGATCATCACCAGCTAAGAATCGTTCCAGCTCGCGTTTACTAACCTATTTATTTCCATGAGAATCCATCCACAACGTTCTTTCCCACCTTGCCGGACGCGTCAACATCAAGTTGCTGAAAGTGATCAAATACTTCATCTATCGAAACTTTCGGCCTCATATTATGATATTACAATAGTACGGGGATTAGACGGAAATGCGATTTAATCTTCGAGTAGCCAGGAAGGACACTTACCAATCGTCGGCCGGAACGCAACATTAACTTATTGAACCTAGAAGTTTACTTTCGAAAAGTGGTTGGACGTCGTCGATGATGGTCGCACGATCTCTGATGCTGGGTTTGGCATGTTCCAGGCCAGGGGGAGAGAAACTGAGCACACTTCGCAGCGGCAACTCGGGGTCGGGCATCCCAAAACTTCAGCCCGCTCGTCTCGGGAACATGCAGAAGCTGAGATCATTTTCCCCTCGCTCCCCGCGCGCGCGAGGCGGTCCCCGCGGCGAGGTTCTGGGTGCTCGAAGGTACTACTCCAAGCGAACCCCGCTCTCGTCGCCCCGATTCCGGCCGGCAGCCGCGAGGGAGTAGTACCTTCGGGCGCCCCAGACCCCGGACGCAGCCCCGCGCCGCCGGCCAACCACATCGTCTCGAGCAAAAGACGACGTTTCAGCCGAGCGATACATTTCACTGCAACTTGGTCCGTCGATTGGTAAGTGAAGGAGAACTTATGATTGAATGTATTAATTTAATTTAAGTTCGGCCCTGGCATGGTTTTACCATGATATAAGTTTTTTTATGATTTTTATTAGAAAGATAGGGAGGTTTTACGCAGCCGTCTTGAGGGGAAATGGTAGTGCCCCTTCAAACTTAAGGGGCCCCACCGGACCCGCGCGACCTGAGAACGGCCGGGACGCCGAGGACGCCAGCCGGAACGCCGCCGGAACGCCGCCGGGACGCCGCTAGAACGTAACTAGGACGTCGCCGGGACGCCCCGGAACGCGCTGGGACGCCGCCAGAACGCCCAGGACGCCGAAGGACGCCAAAGGACGCCAAAGGACGCCCAGGACGCCGCCAGAACGCCGGGGACGCCGCCAGAACGCCACTGGGACGCCGCCGGGACGCCGCCGGGACGCCGCCCAGAACGCCCGGACGCGCGGGTCCGGGGGTGGGGCCCCTAACTTACGAGCCGTTCGGCAAGGCGAGTTACGCGGCACAATGTGCCCAAGTACCCTGACTGGCGCGGTCCTATAGGCCCCGCAGGTGCAATGTGAGTGCAGTGCAATGTGAGTGCAGTGTAGTGTGGTGTGGATGTGATGATTGTGAGAGTGTGTGGTTGTTTGGGCGATGCACACTTGGGGCTTTGATCTGACTGCGCTGCGCTGCGGCTGGCAATTCCGAGGGAGGCGGCGGCGCGGGGGGCTCCGCTTTTGCTAGAACACTGGAATAGCCTGGTGCCTGAGGAAAACGCCTCTCTCAAAATGGTAAATCGATCAATTTAATTTGGCCGTCTGTTGCATAATGTCGCCACATTGTAATCATCGCTTGTTTTGGAGGCACATCTGCGATTGTGATAGTACTGCTGCCAAGAGCCGTGAGCAGCTTTTCAAATGCATTAAAATCCAGAGCACCACATCCATGGGAGGCCACATCTAGTGCAGCACGCCGGGTGTCCTCATCAGACCATGCAACATTTGCGAGGCGTGTGTAGAGCTGCGTCACTGCCTGGGGGTTAGAATGTGGAAATTGGATTGGTCTGTGTTCCATGTATTTAAGTGTGGCTTCATCTGCATCGAGAATTACGAAAGTGTGAGATGCGAGAGTCAGAGTGGCGCCAATTACAATGTCAGCTGCTGTAACAAGCTTCCCATCTGGGTGCTTCAGTTTCATCTTAGCGAGGAAATTACCCCCGACGACGCCAGAATTGCGCCGAGGCGGTTCACGAATCATAAGTGCAAACTCGGTCGAGTAGTATACAAGTACAAACAAACGCCCCCTGTCCTCAGGTTTTGGGTTTGCGAATGCAGCCTATGAATGTATGCATATAAGTACTTTGATATTCCTCGGAATACTCACTTGATAGCGAAGGACACCCTCTTCACCGCGATGCTTTGCCGGCGCCTTCTGGACCAACGACCCGGCGCATGAGGTCAAAGAATCTTCTTCACTTCCAAATCCAGAATAAGGGGGGGGCATGCGTTCGAGAGCCACGGGATGATCCTCGACGGGAGGGGCAAGGCGCGAGCCTAGATCAATGCCTTCTTTCAAATAGAACTCACGAGTAGCACGATCTGCATCAATCATTTTGATCAATCTTGAATATGCATTTATAGTACATCCAATTTTCAAATCAGTCCAGTGATAAAAGCCACCCGTTGACTTCGGAAGTTTTGCTCGTTTTAGCAACAGCGGATAACTATCACGGCCTGAATTCGGAGAGTGTACCTAAGGCAATGTAATGCCCTTGCATCATGTTTACACGAAAGACCCCTGGTGACATACGGTAAGAATTTCAATTGTATTGTCATATAAGAAATAGTGCACTTTAAACATCAGAACATCTCCATAAAGCGAACTCGAATCGTCCCAGTAACAATAAAATCGCAGCACAGAAGTCCCGTATTTGAGAAACCCATGGCGGCCAGAGTTGTCAACCGTGTTGCCTAATGCTGCCTCAGCGAACACCTGCGAAAAGGCCCTTTTCAGTAAAATGAGCAAGGCGGGGGGCTCTCTGCAAACAAAACACCCTGCCTATTAGCCACGCTTAAAAAGTACTTTCATCGGATTTTTTTGAATATTGTGTGAGACAGTTGGGTCTTTGCCAGTTTCCCGAGACATAAGATCGCGCCTGCGTTTTAAAACGAAATGAATGGATTGATAGTGTTGGATACCACATTCAAGAGACCTCGGGGGGGGCGGGGCGGGGGGGCGGGGGGGGGGGGGGGGGCTGAATTCACCTTTCTGTTTCATAGCGGTCGACAGGAGGAAGGCTATTTGCGTTTGGTTCTGCGCCCTTCATGTTACGCAGGAAATTCCTGGTTGATTCATTGCAACCGTTGACATGAAATATTCTCCCGTACCTACGTGCATTGTCTATCCCCAAAATAACTTAGCCTTGATGATTCAAATACAGACAGCTCGATGGAGCAGCCAACTTCAATATCTTGAATTGTGAAGTAATCGTCCTCCGACTTTGGGACGCGATGTCGCTTCATGAAATTCCCTTGCGGTACACCCGAATTTTCTTGTTTGGGCTCAACGATCTGCATGGAGTCATCTTCCAGATAATAATAAATTTCGCATCGCCGAACTCGAAAGTTTTCCAAGTATGAGTCATGGACTGCCTCCATGAAGTATGCGTAGAAGCATAGCACCTTATTAGATCTCTTCAATGGCGCTTCGATGCCTACCGATGGAGTCTGAACCGATTCGCAGGAGTCACGGTACCTGTTGTGTTGCTGCCCATCGATGGCTGATGAGACTTCACACTCCGAAGGGTCAACGAAGTGGCCGAGTTTGACAGCACTAGGTCATGCCTACACACCAATGACTACATAAGCTAGACCTGGGTGAATCTCACTGATCGTAGGGCTCCACATTCTTCGCGGCTGTGAGAAACATGTGACGGTTTATGTATTTGATCGTCTGGTTTCGATTTCCCGCAGAGTGCCGATTGCAGCGATAACCCGGAAGTTGCGGAAGCAGCTCCTCGTTGAGTGACTCATAACACGATAGACTAGAAGAGCCTTCGAGCATTTGCGTGTCCATGGATGGCAGGTTGGGCGTTAATAGGGCGATGATAGCCGCAGGATATATCAGCGTAGGATATTTAGGATACAGAGAAAAGACATAAGGGCCACCGTGACGCGGAGGGACCCGCGGTGGCGAAGCACGACAAGTACGCCACGCTCAGGGTGAAAAACAAACGAGCCCGCTGTGCCGGTAGCCGCGCCGGCACAGGGACGGGCTGCCCGGGGTGTGCCGGCACAGTCGAATCCGGCTTGTGCCGGCTTGTGCCGGCACATTCCGGTGTGCCGGCACACACTTCCAACAGCCGCTTCCAGCAGCTGGCTTGCGTGCACGGCCCCCGAGCCCCCCCCGCACTCAAGAACACAACAACCAGGGTGGAAATCAAGCTGAAAAGTTACCGGCCGAGCGTTAAAATCTGCCTTAGACCTTGTGGCGGCTTCTGGCGCCGGGCCACAAATAACTTCAACATGGCTGTATGTTCAACTTGTACTTCAACATGGGATCGGGCAGCGCGCGTTTCAGTCACTTCTTTGCTCTAGGATTGTTGGAGTAGATCAGAAGTGCATGCGGGAGCTTTATTCCAACGGATTTGCACGCGTTTTGTGATCCACTAATCGAATTTTGTTGATCCGTATTACGAAGCGCACAGTAGGTTAGTCGGGACCCAAGTACCACAAAACTTCAAGTTGAACCAAAAGTCGCTAAAATACGACCAAAAGCGCCTGAGCGCCACCGAAATGCACCAAGGCCGCTACGGTAAACGCAACTGGCGCACATCCAGCGGCGAGAATGCCAGAATCAAACCCAGAACAACCAAGGGGAGTTACCGGCCACTACCCGGCTACTTCTCGCTCGATTTCCACCCTGACAACAACCGAGAGCTGCTATTTCTGGCACACGCCGGCGCGCTAGGATAGTGGCAGGCTCCCCGCACGTGCCCCGCACGGGGAGCGCGCACGGGGCGCTCTTGGGGGAGCCCAGGGGGTGCGGCGAGGCCAATACTATGTGCTTGAAATCGCCCCGCGTCCGCCCTTTTCATGGCGTGATAAAGGCGTATTTCACGCCTGGCGTTGAAGCCCCAAGTGGGCTGTGTGGTGTTCCCTGCGTCGTCTTGTTCTACAGGACAGCTTCTAGTCGCAAATGTGGGGCTGTGGTACGAGATGTGTCCCTGTCCCCCCCCTACATCTTGGTGGTGCTGCTCGAAGGCTACATCCAACGGGGAAGTATCGCGAAGAAGAGTCTTCGACAGTCAGGAGGAACTGATTCTTGAAGATGAAAGTAAGTCCTCCAGACAGGGCATCGCAGATCTTCGGCGGGATTCGTGTGCCATCCGATGTCGAGCTGGGATCAACCGGCAACATTACAGCCTTGATAGCAAGGAGTGCACCTAGGTCGAAGACACCGGCGCGGGCAATAGATGCCTCAAGTAGAATGACACGAGGACTTGCACCAACCGTAAGCTTTGGAAAGCGACTCTTCGTCTGACCGCACCAGTAGACGTCGCCCATTACGTCGTCTATGCAGGAGACCTCGACAGCTAGGTCTGTGCCAGTTCCGTCAAGCATGAGTGTATTAGCGACAATGGCAGTGACGGACACAGTTGCACGGCCATTGCCAATGTCCTCAATATGGACGACGGTGAAATCGAGCGCGAGGGATATGGGACAGCAGGGCCAGGTGCACCCAGGTACCTCCTTGACTCGCGACGCCAACGTTTCACCAATCGGAACACTGAGGACATGGTGCTGGCCGCAGACCTGGGGGGGTGCGTGGCACTCGCTGCTATTTTCATCACTTGAAGCCCACGCAACAACAAGCGCTATGGCACTCCGAGGTAATGCAGCCTCTAGAGCGGCGCATGCCAAACGTGAAGCACCTCCCTTTGCTTTCGCGGCAGCATCGCCCTCTCGGGTCCTCGTTGGCCCCGTATCGATGTCCTTTGAGCGCGCCTCCCTCCTGATTGCTTGAATTGTTCTCGGAGTCGCGCGTGCATTATCAATCAGCTGTGCATCACGAGCGCGCCTACATGAACAAGCTCTTGTGCTCGGTGCGTATCTTATGTCTCGGTCGATGGTGGCGCAGTGAGACGCACAAAAGGTCATCCTCGAATCGCGATGCAGCATGTTCGACCTTGAAGAGGTCTACGTTGATATCAGAGCCAGCAGACCAGGCCGTGCACGTCGTGCGACGAGCTAGCAGAGTGTAATGGAGCGCAAGCTGTTCCTGCCAGTCCACTCGAATATCGAGAGGTGCCGAAGAGACGGGTACCTGGGTATGAGTAGGCTGCCCGTCCATGGAAGGGCATCTCTCCGGCGAAGTGTCGTGAGCTGGCTCGAGCAGACCATGGGGACTGAGAGCATCGTGGAGCTGCCACGTCCCATCACCGAGGGCATGAACGTGGGTCACCTTAAGGGCCCGTCCTAGAGCACTGGAGACGCCTCCATCTGCGCAGTAGTAGTTGGCGAGCGTCATCGATAAATGATGTGCGTTGGGGCGATTAAACTTGGGGATGACCTTGAGAGTCTCTAACGTGAGAGATGGGAGAACGGTGATGTCAATGCAGAGCGTCACGCGTCGGCTCAAGGGTGGCAGGTCAATTGCGTGTGGGTCACGTGACATGGATGACCTATTCGCAGCATCCCCAGCCTCTAAGTCACCATCTTGAAAGGGCGGCCAACCACGAGGTACCTCTGGCTCGAATTTCGGCCCCAACGGAGCGTACTGCACAAGAAATTGCAATTGGTGTTTGCCTCCAGCGCCCTGTGCACGAAACAAAACTGGGAGTGACGCAGACTCGCCTCGCCCGAGGACCATTGGATTACCGCGCACATCAATGGCACGCCAGGAAAGACCTGATGCGCCGAGGGCGCTGTGTGTCACAGAGACATTGCCCTTGGGCGAATTGATGCCTATTTCTCCACCGACTGCTATCCACGGGAGATTGCAACGGACAAGCATGTCTGATGCAGGCGCGCGCCCGATGTTAGCAAGTTCCAGGATTCCTCGTCTGACCTCTCCATGAAGTGCAGCGAAGCTTGAGGGCCTCGGAGGGGCACTAGAATTATCCCAGGCGGGGGGAATACTGTTGTCTCCGAGGCCACGGATGCGTGCAACTACGCGCGGTAGATCACCAACGACGTGGACTGCAAGCGATGCGTCAGGGGCGCGTATGCGGGAGGCACGTTCCTCGCGCGTCCGCCGAAGGCGTGGACCCCGGCGTACGAACGCCGCAGCACCCCAAATCTTACCACCTAGCTTCCATCGGACGCCCACGACGCGAAGTGTGCCATTAAGAGCCGAAACACCACACCGGAGGCGGACGAGTGCACCTCCAAGTCCCCCCCCCCCGGGCGGTAAGGTCACATGGACATGTTCCACGATGTAAGGCGAGCTAGAAAATGGGTCCGCATCGTATGAGTCCGTAGCTGCTGTGAGCTGGGCGAGGAATGGGTCACAGTCTTGTTGTGGTTGCGTTTGAGTAGTTCGACTCTGTGATGAACTCCATGAACGTTGCGCGGCGTCTGAATTATGAGTGAGCGAGGAAGATCTACGTGCAAAGTCAATGCCTTGCTCCAGTGTGCAGACAAGGTGAACATCAGAGAGCTCCACAGGAACTGCAAACGCATTGCGAAAAACCACCTATCGACAACGCTCTTGAGGCATTGCATTACTCTCAAGTGCACGCGCGATGAGAGACCCGGGCACAAGGACGTTTACATCGATAACCTCTCCACGTGCAACCCAACGAGGCCAAGTCGTGCGTCGAGCTTCGAAGTGACCTGGATCGTGAGGCGAATCTAGGCTGTGTTCAGCCCAAAGGCGGGTCTTCAAGCCAGCGTCACTAGAGCCAGACTCTGCCAGTTCGAAGATGGAAATCCCCCGTCGCTCTGCAGCTGCCTCAGCGGCGAGCTGAGCATCGACGCATCTAGCCCGGAGCTGGGCTCCAGGTTGCATACTTTGGCGGCTTTGAGCCTCGAACATATCCACTGCGCGTTTTTCAATATTCAACCGAGTTCGGAGGTCCCGGGCCCATGCAACTCCTAGCCCGCGTCCGCCCTCACCAACGCCCTCAATAATCTCATCCGTCGTCCGGACTATGACTGCATCGTGAACAATGACAGGAAGCGGAAGTCCGACAACTATCAGGCTCTCGAGTGTTCCCGGACTACGAGCGTGGTCGCAGTCCCAGCTTTCGATCGCTGCATTGACCCGATCTGATGACTCACCACCACCACAGAAGACCATCTTTGGCAGGTCGCGTCGGAGCGCTGCAGCGGCGTGCTTAAGGGCGTCAGGGCGTGCTACGCAGGCCGCGATAAATCCTGAAAGGAGCTGTGCATGGCGCTCTGCAGGGGCTCGCGCACTACCTAGCAGTGTCAACGTACACCGAAGTGCAAGCGCGTGGTGGCCCAGGGTCTCGAGCTGACGGCCCAACGCATGCTCCACGTGCTCATCGATGCGTGCCCAGCCTCTAACACGCGCGGTCGTAGTCACACTCTCGGACTGATCACGCCTGGTTGAAGCATCATAGCTGGCCGCGTATGCCTCTTTGCTTGCGACATAGCACTCAACAGCGTGAACCTAGGATTTACGATCAGTGTGCACAATGTGAGCAATAGCACATTAGCGCTCTTCGAATCACCACATGACATGGCTCAGGCGTGCGCCTCGGCACCGCATGCGCGATAGCGATGGCCTGCCATGACCAGGTGTAGCGCGCACTTGCGTCGAAAGCCCCCGCTTTGATAGCGCCAGGCGGCTTGCTCGTAAAGGACAGCTGCGTTCAGATTTGTCTCGAATTGGGCTGCTCCAACGAGCGCATCAGCTGCAGCTTCAGCGCATGACCGACCGCCCTTGGAACGACGCTTGGCACGTGGTGCGAGACCATCGCCCTCATCGTTGCGACAGTCGGCAGCCACAAGTGCAGCACGCGTAAGCATACGCGCAGCCACTGTTGCCCTCCGTCCTGCAGCCCGATAATCCCCACTTTCACTCCGCGCCTCGGCAGTGCGCGCCTCATCGGCAGCTGCTACCAGTGCTGCAGTCGCTGCATCGATCGCGCTGATTGCATCCCGCCAAAGCACCTTCGCATCACCAGACGCGCCTAGGGATGTATCATGCAGTAAATTCGTACCATGAAGTCTGGACCGACGCCCAGAGCTCAAGCGACTGAGGGCGCACTAAATTGATCTGCGCAGGAAACTGCACCGTCGTCGGTACTTGCATCAACGAGTGTATTGGCTGCTGGACCTCGAGATCGATGCTGCTTGAGCGAAGCGAGACAGAGCAAGGTTCGAGCAATCATTTCGTTAGCGCAACCCAAATGCAGCAAAGCCCTGTCACCTACGAGATACATTTGAACATGGATACGACTGCGGTCAAAGGCCTGCCTGACACAGTGACCGCGCTCTTGAAATCGTCACGCGCCAGGCGGTACATGGAGAGAGCAGTCTCATAGTCGCGCATAGAGAAAGTAGTGTCAGCGAGAAGTCGTATCTGGGCTTCAACTGTGTCAAAGCGGTACCTGACTCCGGTGACGATGCCGTCGCCAGTCTCAACTGCGCCAGTAGTGCCAGAACCTATGCCACAAGTATCTGGCTTCGAGGAAGGTGCGTCTTGACGACAGTGCTGGCGCACCAGAAAGAGCGGACGCAGCTTCGCGAGGGCGCCGCAGCCAGGATTTTAAAACGTTGCGCACACCCTTTCGCGAAGAGTTTACGTTGGCGAACAGGCTGGCGACACGCCGCTCGATGGCAGGTACGACGCCCCCATGCACAAGTTCAGAGGTAAAGCGACGCAGCTCTGCCATATCCGCTGCGTCAAGACACGGAAATCGCACCTACGACGTAAATCGACCGCAAAGCGCGGATACCGAATGGGAAGGGTCCCGCGCGGATCGGCGCGGGTAGCGCACGTCAATCGGTGTCGCACCCGGTGCAAGGGAATTAATATTTAGAAGTCGGGCGATGGTCGGAGCGCCTCCGACGATGGATGGGAGCGATGCGCGAGCTGCACTCAGCGCGGCTCGCGCATCACCCAATCCTTCGATCACGTCATGGAGAACCAGGACATGGCGCGGTGTTGCCCTCTCGTCGAAGTGTCCATCGGTCAGGCCTGAAGCGAGATGATGCGGGGAGCCAAGCTCCTCAAGTGCTGCTGCGACACCAGCAGGTTCAGATGACGATGCCACGAGCACCAGCACCGCAGGGCAATCGAACCCGTCGTACTCACCGTGGCGGAGCGATGCTTCCAGCGCCATACGCCAACGCGCAAACCAGGCACCGCGCGGACGATTTCCACCCACATCCCCTCTGACGGTCTGGGACTTACCACTAAATGAGGCGCTCAAGTCTACTGCCTCTCCTTGTTGGTGCGCAACCGCAGATCTCAGCGATGCATCTGCACGATCGAGAGGCATGAGCCTTGCCGACCGTGCACCCACGAATCGCACACGCAACCCTCCAGAGAGCGTAAAATGCTTGGTCGCACTTCGGAACGTCAGTTGACTCTGCGCTGACGGCTCTCCTCCTGACGAGAGGGATGCGAACTCGGACAGCAGCTCGCAAAAGCCCAGGCCTCCGTTTTTCCGGCAGATACGGTCAACCTCCGCGCTCACCGCACAGCAGACCAGCGGCCCGACCGACTGGTTGAAAGCCATACAGCTGTAGAAGCCGCGATAGCGGATGCGCCACGGACAAAAGATTCGACCCTCATGCGGACGAAGGCCTTGTACAATATGTTGCATTGACGACAGTACAATATGTTTCCGGTAACGAGTTAGTGAGTTTAGACCACCTATCATCATCCAGCTAAATAAAACTGCTGGTTGTGGTGGTCCTCTCCCAGCTCGCCGCTTCCCCGGGGCCCGGGGTGGCGCGGCTTATATTTTTGGGGTCATATGGTTTCTACTGGCATCCAAGGGTTTGGGTTGAGTGATGAATTGCTGAGGCATTTGGAGCTGGAGCAGGGTAGGATGGCCCTGGCTATGATGGAAGGCAAGCCGGCAGACTCGCCTATCCATGGTGGCATAGTCCTGACTTGGACTTGGATGTTAGAGCAAAATTCAATATGTACATAGAACCCGGGCTGGCAGACTTCAGTTCTTGGGACCAGACAAGGCATATATCTGAGAATTTGTCCGTGTTCCTTAATAGTCTCCAGGAGGTTTCGATAGCGAATGGGCGGTTGGTGCGCGGGGCTGACGATAGCGGTAGCGTACCCACGGACCCCGAACGGCCCATGAGAGCACAACCAGCCGCCAGGAAGAGCAGCCGAAGCGCCGAAAGCGCCCGAAACGCGCCTTCGGGCCCGAGCCCCGAACGCCCGATATCGGCACGTAAACGGGCGCACTCCGGCGTCACCCGGCCCCCTTTGCGCGGACGCGACCCCAGGACGTCCGCTGAGCCCAGCGGAACCGAACGCACATATATACACCCCCACCAGGGCCATCTAGGAATTAATCTCAGGGACTCAGGGGGTTCGGTCGTGAACGGACCCTGCAAGCGACCGTGCTGGGCCCCGCCCCTGAAACTGGTCGTCCCCGGCACCACTGCTTCGCCGTGCGACGCGCGAAAGGACGCCCAGGGCGCCCGCGCACCGTCCCCGACCCGCACGTGTCCAGGATGACCAGGGGGCGCCGGGGGGGGGGTCGGTAATGACTGCTAGCATGGGCAAAACTTCAAATGGCGTCCATTTGCAAGCTCAATTTTGCTCTCGACTGCCAAGGTGCCATTTTGTATCCACTCAGCCACAACAGCCCTTATCTCCGGTGCCCTTAGGCAATATATGCTTGCAGTACCAGCAAAGTTTCTGGTGCTTTTGATGTATTGACAATGCCAAAGTCGAATGGGGCGGGTTTGTGGGAGTCGTGGGTTTATTGAAGTTCAGCAAACATCTTGTAGCTATCGGACACAAAAAGCGGGATGCGGATCAGTATCAGCCTCGCCGAAAGTAGAGCCAAGGCAGATCACCTACGCAATGAGTTCTTGAATTGAAAACCTAGGACCACGCCGGGAATAAGCGCGCCGCTGGCTCAGAGTTCAAGTCGCCCAGCCGATAGTTTTTTGCCTAGTAGCACGATCTGAAGGCAGATGCGGGACGGTTTGTGGCCGACTTGGGTCTTGGTGGGAACGAAATACCGCCCACTGTCGGCTTCAGAAGGGATTCGGGCACAGAACACACCGCGGAAGCAAGGCCGAGATCTGGAAGAGTAGTCGCGTGTGCTTGATTCGCCAGGCGTTCAGACAAAGCACAATTCAACTGAATAATATCATCCTGCCCCGACCACCTGCGTGCCAAACTTTTGAATCTGAATCTGGATCCAGAGTTGGACGCGGTTTGTAATATCGTACTTGCTCCGTGGCTTTGAGATGCCTCCTAGGGTATTTTGGAGGACATGATCTGAGGTCTTCGAGATGACACAGGGCCGTGGTTGTGGATCAAGCCCTACGTGCACGCATAAGCTCGCCTCACACTGCTCTTCATGATGGGTGCGTAATTTGCGCCGGATACAGACGATCCATGGCGCGGTGGGTCGCGGTTCTCTGGAGGTGGTCAAGGACGTCATGTCTCGTTCCTCCCGGTACGAGTTTTTCGTCGAGAATCCGACAGCCAGTGAGTTGCACACGAGATACATGCTGCTCAATAATTTCAGCGATACCCCCATATTTCACCATGCCAAAAGAGGGTTCCAAGGGGTATGCGGCGTCACGGCCGGTATGACAGTCAACAGAAATAAAAAGTGGCCCACCATACTGTGGCACGAATCTCATTTTCGATAAGGTTTCCCCCGTCGTTCGCTTAGCCTCAAGCGTGTAACTTACACCATGGTTTACCCAACACTGTTTGCAATTGTCTGCGAGAGGCTTGATGTCAACTGGCTGTCCATCTGTCTCCGAAGCTGTCAGAACTGCCTGTACATTATTTCCAGTCATGCCCAGGACAAGGTTGTGACCTAGCGCCAGGTAGTGGCGTTGGCCAGGGCGACCTGAACAAGCTGAAGGTGAAGATATTGGCCACCCGCAGCGTATGCACTGCCTCCAGGTAAGGGGAGCTTTCGGTGAAATGTTTGGATCATCTTGCACGGAGCCTAGGGCCACCCGCAGACGTTTCGCAACGCGTTTTTGATTTGGCATCTTTCGTGACACGAGCCGTGAGTGCAGCAAAACTCGGTGAGATGACGCACACACACTTCCCAGGTGATCGCGCACCTCCAGTATTACATACAACTACACCAAATAATGCTCAGGTGCTGAGTTGACAAGCTATGATGAAGTACCTCAAATCCTCCTGCTCGCAACCCTGCTTCGTTGCGTGACGATGAGCTGGGTTGTTGAGGAATCGAGGGGACATAGCGCAATAGCATGTCAGTGGTCAAGGGCGGTTGGCACCGTGCAAGTCCTCTGATCAATTTCGCCAACTGGTCTTTGAATGCACGGTTATCATTGAAGCGTTGCGAAATATCAGCCTCTACCTCGAGAATCACCTGGATAGAGAGCTGGCGCTCCTCAATAGACTGTCGCATGAGAATTTTAACGCCCGCTGTGTAGACTTCTAGAGACCTAGACTCGGATTGGAAGCATATTAGACAGGGCCAGTGTAAAAAACGACCATATGGCTGGCGCGCGCCATAGGAATTATTAATCATTAATCTGCGGTCGCCCGGCGGGAGGTCCTCATAGAGGTCCTCCGTCCGCCGCGCGCGGGGGTCACAACGGACGCCCACTGGCAACGGACGTCCAACGGACGTGGGAAAATTCGTTTAGAATATTTGTTTTTCACACTGGACAGGACGCTATACATTGCCAACAAAGGACTGTAAGGCCCTTCACCTACTAAATACTAGGTAGATGTTACAGTCCGCTCCCGCCTAGTAGCCTAGGGTCACTAGCGCGGGCACTCAGCCTGGTTAACACCAGGGCGGCCTTCGCTAGATCATGATGTGAGATAAGATAAAACGGAAGATACGGCGACGCGTATCTACCAACCAAAGATACAGTGAGATAAACAGGGCGGATATGTGCACTGCAATTTGAGCTTCAAGCTAAGCTAAAGGTAGATATTGACGGCGGAAAGCCCGCCACAATGGCCCCCAAACTTGATTCATACCGTCCGGCGCAACCCGTAGTTGCAAAACCTCCGGCATCACCATACCCAACTAGAGCATGACAACCAATGCATTACCCAATTCACATAGCCTTAATCACCAAGTGGGCCGAAGTTTCGGGGCCTGTGATCAATGGAGAACTGCGGTGAATGGTGATGCCCGCAGATAGCCACTATGGTAGCGGGGCGCTTACCAATCAACGAACGGAGCGCTGTGGCCGGAATCCGACGCAGACGTACCACCTTCGGCAGCAGAAGGCCGCAGCCTAGGTCGGGGCGCGCCTGTGCTCCCGTACGAGGCTGGCGGGTTCTAGGCTTGTGGTAAGATGGGCTGCCTTGTCTAGTGTGGAAGGAAGGCAGCGCCACCGGAGCCGGCCAGGAGCCGATGGGAAGCTCCCCGGCGTCAGCGGCATCGGGGACGAAGAACGAGACACAGGATCGTCTTGGACATACCCATTGCATGCTCTTGCCCCATGAATGTTCTCGGCATTGTTGGTCGCAAGCACCCTAGGTAGGGTGGTGCTGTCCCGGAACACAGACAGCTGGAACACAGACAGCTGCAGTAAAAGCCAACTCCACGATGCCAGTTCGATGCTAGCCAAGGACCATCTACAACGCAGGCCCGTCCTGCTGCTTTCAAACACGCCCCGCTAGCCAGATATTCTAGCCTGCTACAGCTCGTACTTTACCTGACTTTTGTGGAAACGCCTTGGGACCAAAATGTGGTAGGTTTGCCTCACTAGCACGATGGTAATAATGCGGCGTGGTGCGACTACTGGGGACTTAAACGAGCAAGCCTCCGTTGGACCGCACGCACATTTTTGTGAGCTTCGCGTTTCACGTCACTTCGTGTTGCGATGTCACCTGTGAGGTCACAAATTCTCACAGCCTGGACATAATCTTTGGAAAACTCACCATCATCAACGACTGGGTTAGAATCTGGGTCTTCGTGCAGCATTCGTGTCTCATCGGGAGCCTTGGCCGGAAGCCGATGTGCGATGAGTGCCTTGGGAGTTTCAAACTGTTCCAGGGCTGCATCCAGTTCAGGAGCGCGCATCAATTTTTCGTATCCAGACGATGTCTCCCGAAAGTTGGACTGGTGCGGGTCACCGATTTTCTGAGCAGTCTTATCCTTCTCCTCCATGAGCGCCTCCAAGACACTTTCAACCTGATGAATTATCTCATTGACGGGAGTGTCCTGGTCCGGTGGTGGAATACCAAGAGTAGTGCAAACATGTTTAATGCCGCCGAAGGCAGCTTGGCGTAGACGCTCGGCGGCGAGCGCAGTTTCACGGGCGTGCTTGTGGTGACCTAATTGCACAGAGAGCCGAATTTGAAGCTCTCTTGCCTCGCGTGAATTCGAACCCACAATTGACTGTGAGTCATATCGCACTTGTTCCAGCTCAGCTTCGACAATGTTCAGTGTCCTTTTGAGTTCTCGCTGGCGCAGTTCTGCGGCATTGTGTAGGGATCGCATTTGTGTCTGTAAGGTCTGCGCGTTATAGAATTTACCAAAAAATTCCTTGATATCCGTGATAAACGTACGCTTGCGAATGAGATCAGCGTACTCTTCCCAGCAACTTGCGAGGTCCAGTAGGATACCGTCCGAAGCATCTTCAGTGGCAGAGAGGCACGACCCTTGATCTAGAACTTCACGTCGCAGGTATGCATTTTGATTTCGTCCGACAATCCGCTTGGGCGGGCGCCCCTGGATGCCGTTTTCAGAGCCACTTATTCTCACATCCCTTTTAGTACTACCATCGTTGACCAGACTATCTGTAAGCTTGGGTGAGATTTCCTTCTCTCGCTGTTGGTTCAGTTCCGCCTCTTTGACTGACATTGACTGCAAATGTTCACGTTGGCGAATGCGTTGCACGAGCATGTCGTTCTGAAGCACTGTCATCTCTTGTGCCGCATGCTGGAGGACTTTGTTATTAGCGGCAAAGTCGTGGGATTCGAATGTTGTTTCTCGAAGCCGCTGCCGCACCTCTCGTATGAACAGGGTGTCTTGGGTAAGCTTAGCCTCAAGTTCGCCGATGAGTGCCTGGCTATGTGCCGGATGACGCTCGCACATGAGCTTTACGCATTCATAATTCTTATATAGTAGCTTGGCCATTTTGTGCCCGCGAATAGTCTGTTCCAGTCGCCTAACCAGCCTATTCAGCTTAGCCTCAAGATCACTGGTGGACAGGTGCATCTTGCTCAGCTCGAGCATCTCGTCGTGTGTGCGGTTAAACACGCGGCCAAGATTAACTCTTTCTTGCCTTAGCTGGTCCAACTCAGAGCGATACGACCCAATATTTGTTCTGAGTTGCTCGACCCTGACAGCAAAGTGGTCAATGTAGCCTGTCTTAGATTCCAAAGACTCTTTCCCAGTCAATCTGTCTTGATTCGTTGATTGCTTGGACGACACCTTGCACTTTTGTGCTGATCTATTGATAGCCGCGGCCGCAATCGGTCCAGGAACGATGTGTAGATTTCCTGGCTCCTTTCCAGGCGAAAAAGTACGAATTTCAGGGAGCCTGGCGCCGACAATCGCGGCGGCAGCCGCCGCCGCCATCTGAGCAGAAGAGAGATTCCGACTACATGACGCCATCAGCTGACTTTCGGCGGGTTTCACCTTGCTATCAACAACAGATAGCCGACCCTCAATACTCTTCCCAGGCGCAGCTCCATTCTGCTCTTGGCGAGTTTGGTGAGCAACTCCCTGGAGAAACCTTTCACCACAGTTAGCCAGTGATACCCATGGAAACTGGATCCACATCCATCTGTGATAGAAATATGTGGAACATAATGGGATTTCTTCATTTACTTTCATCGGGGTGTCCATTGCAGTGGGCTTGGCACCCAGTGAACCTTTGTCAGTGGAGGCTTCTACATGCGGGGTGTTCAGAACCGAATTCCCGTCTTTATCTCGGGAGAGAAAAGGAACGCCAAGACTCGCGAGATCTTCATTGGGGATTGTTGGATGGACAAACTGAGGTACATCTGCCGCCTCTTCCAACGACAGGGTTGCGAACTCGAGCATGAAGTCAGCTATGTGAAGGATAACACTAGCCAGTTCATCGTCCGAAGGAGAATGAACAAACTTGTAGTCATCCACTGACCGTACGTACTCGTCCACGACATCCAAGCACGGGCGAGGTGGCTGGGCGCATCGCATAGTGTCATCAAACTCCCCGGTCACCAATTTGCGGATTGGAGCTCCTGTATTTGAACATGCGGTCAAGCTTGCCCATAAGTTCAAAAACTCCGTCTTGTGTGCCGCTGTCCACCACAAACGGAACATTTGTACGTCAACGAGGGCAGCTCGGAGCCTTGACCAGCTTCCGCTCACCTCAAGGTGATATGGGAGCGCATCGAGCTTCCGATCGCACGGGGGCAGCTTACCAAAATATCTCGCCATTAGTTGATGAGCGCGAACGTGGACTTCCGGAGAGCGGATGTACTCATTGTAGACTACGACTGCGTAATCCTCGTGAGAGAAATTCCGCAATCCATTAACGGAGAATGTGTAGTCTCTGAGAACTCGGCGAATACATTCACGTTGTTCAAGGGGCAAAGGATCGCTGGTGGCAAGCTCAACAATCCCCCACATTTCTGCATCACTTAGCCCATGTCGTGAAGCAAACAAGGCTGTCAAAACGCGAGCGAATATGTTAGCGGCATCGCTCTCATCCCTAGTAGGCTGATTAGTTGTCCCGGCGACCCTCTGTAGAGCTGCTGAGGGGGGCTCTGTTTCTGTCGACACCAGAGTCAAATCCACATAATCACTGCAGAGTTCAAGGACGCGAGCAATCAGCTGTGAAGAAGTCTCAGCGGCGAGACAAACGTCAATCTGCTGGTCTACAGGCACCTCGGACATTTCGAAGCCTAGTCGAAGAGCGTAGAGTATCGTGCGTAAAAACAAAGGTTGTGATGATGCTTTGGCAGTCACAAGCCGAAATTGTTGAGCTTGTTCTAGTGATTGTAGTGCTTGTTGGTTCACCTTGAGGAAGCTCCCAATGATGAGGTGACGAACCTCTACTGACAACGGCTGTAAGCGGATAGTAGGGCACTTTCGCCGACGCAATTCAGTGTATGTTCGGTGAACACGGGATCCTTCATCATAAAAATCATCTGGTAATGATCCGTTTTGTTCGAGCTCAACAGTAGACACGATAATTCTAACCCCTTGTGGTAATTCGGTTGGGAGCCAATGGAGAGTGTCAGCGGCACTCGACTCGCCTCGAAGCCGATTTACAGCGTCCATGACAATGACAATACGAGCAGGGAATTGCTTCTTTGCAGCCGCTGCTAGGAATCTGTTCAACGACCATCTAAGGCGTTCTTCAGAAGTAGGTACTTCCATTTCTCTCAGCTGGAAATGCTCTTTGAGGGCCGACTCAAGACGATAGAGCAAGTGTGCCAGCTGCTTGGAGCGCGGCGAGCAACCCACAAAATGTTGGAAAAGAAATTCATCACGATGCTTCATTTTTCTGCGGCGATTGACCCAGTTCGCGAGGAGAGCACTCTTTCCACATCCAGTCGATCCAGTGATTACGAGCGGCAACTTGGCATCGCCTTCGATGGTTTCAGCGTGGCTATCAAGCGCATCAAAGGCAGCTTCGTTACCAGATTCATAAATGTAATCTGAGCTGCGGCTGGCTGCAAACGCCTCGTGCTCATCTTCATAATCAATACCGGCTACGCCACCGCCTCTGGTCCTAGGCATGAGCTCATGGCCTTGCAAAGCAGCTCGAGCCATAGGACGGCTAATTTGCATGGCGTTGCACAGTTTCTTTCTTAGATATATAAAACTTAGATATATAAAACTTCTGTAGTTCACGCCAGTAGGTCAATCCACGTAACTCCCACAGCTTCCTCACGGCAAATCTTCTGTAGTTCACGCCAGTAGGTCAATCCACGTAACTCCCACAGCTGCCTCTGCGAGGGGGTACGCCTTGCCGGCCCGAACCAGCGACCCCACGCTCTCTAACTCTCAAGTTGCCTCAATTAATAGGACTAGCGCTACCTTGGCGTTATCTTCGGCGTGGCCATAAGTATCATAATGATTGTATTGTGCAGCACACGTCCCGCCCTGATGAATACTTACTTACTTATTTCGAGTGGGCCGGCCCAGGCGTACGTTGTCTGCCACACTGCTAGCACTGTGGTTGTTTTGCACACTGGTAAACGTGGGCTTGGTTCTCGATTCAAGATAATTAAAATTTTTAAAGGTCCCATGACTAGCAAAACTAAAAATTTTAAAGGCCCCATGACTAGCAAGACTTAAGTGACTGATAATATGGCATCAGTCATCGACCGAATTATGAACGTGGAGATGGTGTGTTTGTGTCCACAGATGGATATCGTAGCGTTGGTTACCAGGGATGGGGCCCTCCTGGTAAACCGGACAACTTCTTTTCAACGGCTGACGACTCCTGCGGAGATCCTCAAAGCGGGGGCGATTAGCGCGCTATGCTGGTCGCCAGACGGACGCCTGCTGGCAGTGGGTCATTGTCAGGGGGATTTGTCTATGTTCGACGTCGAGGCGGAGGGGTTGTTACAACACGGCGGCGCATGTTGGTGCGAGGAAATCATGCACTGCCATAAAATTACTCTCGTGTGGTGGGCACAACAAATCTGTACAGGGTCACGGTCCTCGAATCGCGACATTACAGACTCCGACGGTGCAGAGATATCTGCCGATATCAGCGTCGAGTGAACCGCCTCCAAGAAATACATTCAATGAACACAGGCTGGCTACTTCCAGGGGAATCGTTTCCTGCCAATGCATGCGGCGTCAGCGGCTCCGGGTGATTACAATTCTGAACTCTCTGATAGTGCTGCGCTTAAAGCTTCAAAAATTCTCTCTGTCCTCGTTACAGGGGATGAAGATGGCGCGCTCATTTTGTCGCTGAATGGACTCTTCCCGGTTGCTCGTCTACTACTTGACGGCCCAGCACCCTCCGCCGTCGCTTGTTGTGCCTCCGGAGATCTTCAAACCTTATTCGTCTGGGCCCAAACGGCCAATGGACCAAAGCTGGAAGTTTTTGATGTGAAGTTCCTTTCAGTGAACCAGGATGAGGTGAGGTTTGAGTCTAAATTCTGAAGTGTTTCCCCTCTATGCTGTAATAAGCTTAGGTCGCCGCAACAATGCGAGTATTTTTGAGCATGGCTTTGCTGATCGAGAAGGCGACTGAGATTCAAAATGCAGCCCACAAGGCGTGGGGCGAAGCGATTGGACCATTGGACAGGAAGTTGGCGCTTTATGATAGCATCTTGCAGGACTGGCACACCCATGAAGGATCGTCACCTGAACTGCGAGCAGAACTCCTTGCACTTGTGAAATTCAGCGACACTTGATCCGACAATTTCAAAGGTTCTATATCCCAGGTAATGCATGGTGTAATTAATTCAGCAACAGCACAGTTTCTCGATGACAATATGGCAGAACCAAGCTTGAGCCGAACTCACAAGCTCGTGCACGCATCGGCAATTCACACTGAGCATGGTTTGAACGACGAGCTGCTTCGTGCTGCTCGACTTCTATGTTACTATGCAGGGGAGCTTGTCGCCTACAGCCGGTTGGATGGTGCCGGCTTTCGCCCGGACGCTGTTGGATTGAATCTAGGCCTCTCGCGTATTCTTCTGCGTGAGGCTGAAAGCTTGGCAGTATCTGCTGAGGTGCTAGTCTCAGACGTCAGGCTGGCACGCGCTTCTCTATCTAGGGCGCTCAAGTGGTTCAAAGCGCTTCACGAAGCGCACGCTGATAAGATTAGTACCTCAAACGTCGTCGAAGACGCGCTCAAGTGCAAGCTGAGCGCTACGAACCAACGAGAGATGGCATCACTCCTCAAAGTTAAGTCGTCTGCCAGTTCTCTCATACCACACTCCAAGACCGAATTCCTCCTTGACTTCAATATTGCTGCACTGCTAGACCCAGATCGAAAGGTGGAAGCTGCATATATGCAGGGGGACTTGAGAAAGATTCCTCTTCCAGAGAGCCCATCGGCCGAAGATATTGCAGCTCGTGGCGAACGCGATCAAAACGAATT
>NW_008705584.1:54329-58490 GCF_000186865.1 Aureococcus anophagefferens
CAGGACACGTAAAATGCTCGCCAAGGACATTGCGCACAAGTCCTCAATCCAATTCCCGGGGGAGACGCTGGAAGATTTGAGTCTTAGGGAGAGGTGCTGTTTCACTGCGCATTTCCCTGAGCCGCAGGCTGATTTGTCCACGAGAACATGTCCTGCCCCTGGGTCCTACGAGTGCCTCCAAGATGTTTCTATTCTTATCAAAGCAACAGAGTCAAAGCTTTGGTTGATAAAGTCCCATAATCACGACAGCATGCGTACTTGCTTGGGCTTCCAGGCGCCAGAGGAGACTCGCATTGTCCAGGCAAAATTCTACGCCTCTCAGCAAGGCTCCTACCAAAACAGGGTCAACCGCATTGCCGCTCTTCTTCAAAGAGGTGGCACTGACGAAATTTGGCTACTAGGTGATGCAAGTTTTCTGAAAGAACAACGTTTCGAGCTAGTCGAGCCCGGAATTCATTCTGCATTCTTCTGTGAAGGAAGAGCAGATTGGTCCAACAACATTTATGATAATTCCCAATCTCTTCATCTGCGATCATGCAACGTCAAGGTCATTCCCCTCACCAGGGCGCGTTCAAAACGGTTTTCTGTCTCTGGCTGTCGAGGTATGGCGTGCGTCCTTGCAGAGCCTAGTTTCCTCACCCTTTACGACCTCGAGGATGTAGAAACCGACCAGGAAGATGATGATGATGGCTAATCAGACAAACAATGTGCTCTGTCTTTTGTTTGTAGTAGGAAACCTTTGTCTAAACTGATGCACTGGCCGTTGTCATGTGCGAGGTCTACACAGCCTGTCTTGTTTGGGTCGTGCTTACGTGTTATGTCACCACGATGCCTGTGATTTCGACGATCCCCAGCGGCCGCGGAGGCCAGCCTCACCCGCAATGGGCATACCGATGCCATGCGCGCGATGTTGCCAAGTTCCAGAGGCAAACCCCCAGGCCTTTCGTTTCAAGGGTTTCGAGGGTTTGTTTTTGGCACTGATAAAAATTCGCTGGGACCACAGGGGCGCCTGCCTTGTGCCCAACAAGGCTCGTCTTGCTGGCTTTCGGTCGATGGCCGATGCCCACATGCGCAGCATCATGCCATGTCATAGGCCTATTCCTAATAACAAAAATTGCATATGCCATGTGAGCCAGGAGGCCACATTTTATCGAACGCCGCATTTTATCGTACGCGAAAGACGCCGCGACCCAATCCCGCGTGGGGGGGTCGGATAATACAGCTGGACAAACCCTGTTGTCAAGCCTGAGCGCCAAATCGTCGCGCTTGTAGAGAGAAATACCCGAAACTAGGGTAATATAAGGCACGTTGAGGCCAATGTCAAGGGGGCGTGCAGTGTCATCTCCATAGTGTGACGTGGCGATAGTAGGGGGGGGATAATGTAAATTATGAGGGGTTCCGTTTGCGCTCCTGTCGGCGCTACAAGAGGTAGATCTGTATGTGGCTGAGTGGATACAAAACAGAACCTAGCAATCGAGAGCGAAATCGAGCAAATGGACGCCAAAGTTTTGCTCATGCTAGCTGTCATTACGCCCCCCCCCTGGCCATCCTGGACGCCTCTGGGTCGGGGACGGTGCGCGGGCGCGCTGGACGCCCTTTCGCGCGTCGCGCGGTGACGCAGTGGTGCCGGAAAGGACCCATTTCAGGGGCGGGGCCCAGCACGGTCGGTTGCGGAGCGACGAGATGCAGTCCAAACGGGACGTAGACCGTGCCGTAGCGTCGACCATGGGTCGAGAGTAGGTCGTAGGCCTCTCCAAACGTCTCGGGCTCGTCGTCGCAGCACCACACAGTCGAGTGAAACTCGCGCCGATTCGATGCGAGAGCGCCTCCGTCGAACAAGTCTTCCCCGACGAGATCCGTCGCGCGGCGGCCGCGGAAACCACTCCCAGAGGGGCCCAGGGGTAGGGTGTGGCCGCGCCAGCGGTTGACAGCGCCGCGCGCGTCGCGCGCCGAAGCGCTGGAAGCGCCGGCCGGCGAGGCGCTTCGGCGTCGCCGAAGCGCCCATACACACACTTACCAGCGCATGACTCAGCGAGATCGTGGTCCGCGAAGAAAATTCAAGAGGCGCCTGACACCCCAAGCCCATTTTGTCCACTGGGACGAAAGGTGCTGTTTTGTATCTACAGGATTTCGTTTTTTAGCCACCGGGGGGGCTTGGGGGGGAGGTCGACGGGGTGGGGGGTGCGACTTTTGCTCGGCCCGGGCGCGAAAACCTCCTGAAAACAGCGCCCCAGTACGCGTCCGGGCCGCCGGGGGCCGCGGGGACGGGGGGTGGGGGGTTCGCTGAGGGCCCATAAACCCCCCGGGGGGCCCCCAAGGCTCGGGGGTGGCCCCGCTCTCTTGCTAGCCACATAAGCCGCCTACTACACAAAACGCCGAGGGCGACCTGCGTTTTGGGCATGGGGCGCGCCGTCTTACGCGACGTCCTGGGCGTGTGGCGGCAAACCAAGACCACCGGGCGGGAGCCCTAGGTCAGACCCATGTTGACGCAGCGCAGCTAGTGTGGGCTACCGCATTGTGATCATAGCCAAGGATTGGTTTATGCAGAAGGGTGGTAAAGTGCCTTCTGACGTATGCCTCAAAGTAAACGCATTTTTAGACAATTATAAGACCCCGTGAATTACCTGAATGTCGCATTTCCGGCAGCAGGAGTCCCTGATTTTTACCAAATTACATCTCAGTGATGCAGTCATTGTACAGCCGAAGTGAATGAATTTCAGCAGCCGGTATAGTTACCCAGTTTCCTCTGCGTCACCCGCCAAGCTTGTTCTTTCTGACTTTTTAACGAGGACGTTATGAATCAAGTATGGGGGCTTTGTGGCGGGAGACTAGGCTGAGGTATCTTGACTGACTTAGCTTGAAGTTGGCAGTGCAGTGGGCTTGTGGAGGATACATATCTGGATTCCTATGACGCTGCCCCTTTTCTTTCCTACTCACTTAACTCCAGCGATTGAGGACAGAGAGCCCCGACCCCAGATTAGTCTGCCTACTTGAGTAGGGAGTCTACTAACTAATTATCACCATACCCTAGTCAAGAGTCAGGCTGAGGGCAAATTACCGCCATAGTATCCCGGGCAGAGTTTGGCGCCGCCGCGGCGCGCGGCGGGCAGCCCTAGAGGGTCGAAAAGTCTCGATGGGGTGTCCTGGGCCTGGCAAAAGGGCTCGTCCGCGCGCGCGACGCAGCCCGAGTTATGGCCGAACTGCATCACGCAGCAGCAGCAAAAACACAGGTCGCCGGGGGTGAATCGTGCAGGTGACTGGCGACGATGAGGGGCCTTGTTTTCGAGAGTTTAGCGGCTATGCTCGTTGTATATCCAGCTGTTATCGCGCTGCGTACACCAACTCGACAACCCCTATTTCTATTTCCAAAAACCTCCGCGATAGCAACGGCTACATCGGCGACTCCCGACTCAGGTTTATCTCGTGGACCTGTGGACCCAAATTGTCTGATTTCGGCCAAGGGCATTGATTACGAGCCTCTGATGGAACAGTTGCGGGTTGGCGACTACAGGATGGCGGATCAGACAACGCGCGACGTCTTGATTGAGATGGCTGGTGAGGAAGCAATGAAACGAGGTTATGTTTATTGGACCGAGGCTCGCCAGCTTCCTGATGAAGACCTTGCGACAGTCGAGAACCTGTGGCTGCACTACAGCGATGGGAAATTTGGTTATACCGTCCAGAAAAACGTTTGGCGCCTGCAAAAGGGGGTATTTGATAAGTTCTGTGACAAAATCGGTTGGACTACAATCGACGAAGTTACTGGCCAAGCACGAAAGCGGCGCTGGTTCGGCGACTCCGAATTTTCCTACAAACTGGATGATGCCCCGAAAGCCCATCTCCCTCTCACATCCGCTCTCCGTGGCACCCAGCTCCTTAAGGCCCTCCTACAGCATCAAGTTTGGGAGACTGAAGAGTGGAAGCGTGACCTGACCGAACTCTCTGCATAGTTGCTGCTCAGTGACCAACAACAGCGAGCTGGCGAAGTGTGCCGGCTGAATACGGAGTGTGCCAGAGCACATCTATGCTGATTTGGAGCTGTAAGAGAGCGCATTCCGGGGCTCCAGGGGTGGACGCAGGGTGGGTGCGGTGCTGTTGGTAAGTAGTGGCGCCGAAACCATGCGGAGCCCCGAACGCGGGAAACTCGACGTGCTCTAGTTT
>NW_008705584.1:58966-81893 GCF_000186865.1 Aureococcus anophagefferens
CGTTGTGCTCGGCACTATGTGTTTCTGGTTTTTGGGTGACGATGATCCACGCCGCTTCGGCGCTTCGGCTACTTCAACTTGCACTTCAACGTACTGCGTTCAAACGCGGCCGTTTGTGGTGCTCCATCGCGCGCTCGTTCTTCCGCGGCCATGCAGGGCCTGCTGGCGGGCGCGACGCCCGCGGGCGGCGCGCCTCCGGGTGGCCAGGCGGGCTCGCCTCGGCCGACGGGAGGGGGTGGGGTTCGGGTGACACCTGCGACTAAGCGCCTGCGGTCAGGGGTTATGAAAATTCGTGAAGCAACTGTGGATCAAGCGACAGCAGCGTTTTTAACGGAATGTTTAGCAGCCCAGGGCGGTTCAAATGTGATTGAGCCGACCCTCAGGCCGGAGGCTCTGCGGGATGCGTTGGGGCATTACCGCGCCCGGCGGCCGCCTATCTGAGAGGCCTCGGGGTGCGGGGGGGTGGTCGACACAACAGGGGGCGCGAGGGGGGCACAGTGGGCGCGCGACGGGCGGCCGGCGGGGCCGGCGGATCCAGCGGGATTCCAGTTTAGGGCTCGGAGTCCGAGTCGTCGTCCGAGTCCGAGGTAGTGACGTCAAGCCAGGCGCCCCCGGTCCCAGTGCTACCGGCCGGTCGCTCTGTGACCGGGTTGCCGTCGGCGTCGATGTACTTCATGAGTTTGGGGCCTTTCTGTGCCTTCCTACGAGTCAGGGTATCTGGCTTCAGCATATTAGTTATCACTTGTTTCATGTTATCGTCTGCGATCATGGGTTTGATTGATTCGAAATGTGTGGGAGCACGCTCCGTCTCTTCTTTGAGAAGTCTGACGTGTCCTCTGATGCCTTTGTTGTGCAGTGCGATACGGTGGTTGATGTTGGTGCGCTGGTTCTCGAGGCGTCGTTCTAGCTCCGCGACTCTCGTGTGGAGTTCCACTTCGCTCGAGCTCGCTTTCGATGGGGTTCTGGCAACGATCGTCTTGGCTTTGCCTTGTTTCTTCTCAGTTCCGCTATTGCTTGAAAAGAAATTTTCTCGTTTGAATGCATCCAGCTCGCCTACAGGTTGATGACGGGTTGCTTGGGCAATTATAATCACTACGCTAATTTCTATTCATCACTACGGCACAAGTATCTTCGGGCGTAACGCGCATGAAGTCTCGCAAGTTGCTGGCCTCCCCTCGTGGGAACGTTGCTTACGTCGACGATAGTCACGTAGTCTTCGAGTGTGGCAGCGGATTGGTGGTTTTTGATTTAGAGAACCCAGGAAGCATTGATACGATAGCAAACTCGTGTGAACATGGAGTCTCCGCCTTTACTGTAAATGCTTTCAAGGGAATCGTCGCGTTCGCCCCGCGAACGTCTCCTCCTCCTATACATGTTCTGAAACTTCCAGAAAATGAAATACTCTGTAGTCTTGTGGGGGGGGCACGCTTAGAGTATGAAAAGCTTGCACTGTCACGCAGAGCCGACTGCATCTGCGCCGTTTCAGGGATAACTGAGAACAGACTTTACGTATACAATGTCCGTGGCGCTAATATTATGGCAATGGCCGAGCTACCTGGCACAAACATAGCACCGTTTGCGAACGACTTTATCTCAATGAATCCGGGCAACTCACAAATGGTTTGTTCAGGTGGGAAACATGGAATTGCCTTCTGGAAGGTCAAAACTCTGGTAAATGACACAAAAATAAGCGTGATAAAAGCCGCTTCTATCGCTGTAGATGGATTACGTGAGAGTGAGCACGAGGCCGAGGAATCCGAAGACACGCGTAATCAGGGTGATGCCTCAAACACGGGTATTCATTCCACTGATAATAACTTCATTGCACATTCTTGGGGAACCGAGAATCAAGTCTTCGCCGCTAATTTGGTGGCGATGATTGCCGAATTCGATGCAATTGAAGGTGTGCTGCGTCGGAGGATTGTGGTTCAAGAATTAAGCTCCCTTGTGATTTCAACGCTCGTTGTGCTTACAGAGCACCTCGTTGTTGCTTGTAGTGATGGTTCGTGCCGCTGGTTACACACACACAAAATGGGCACGGTTGAGTTCACCTCTGGATTGGGCAGTACACATGGAGATACTACGGTATCAATTCCTGACAGCTCAAAGGCTATCCTTGCATGTTGTCCTTCACCTTCGTATAATAACATCCTGTTCGTAACGCGCGGTGGCAACACACACCTTCTTTCGATAGAATCTATATATGAGGGCGCAGCCCCCGAGCTTGCCACCTGTTTACTGGAGTCCCATTCCGACCCCGTAACTGGCATCTGCGAAACTAAGCTAGGGCCCTTCCACACGTCTCACACGGTCACTGCCAGCATCGATGGGACAATACGTCTGTGGGATACAACAATGATACAGCGTGGTAGATACCACTTCTGGAGCGAGGTTTCAACAGACTCCGCTCGCACCTCAGATGCGACAAGTGTCGGAGACACTGCCCATAACATGATTCCTATCACGGCAATAGCTTCCTCACCTCACCATCCCCTACTTGGCATAGGGCTCGCCCCCGGTACTATGTATTTCATGCACCTGGACTCCGTGGGAGGCGGTGATGTGTCCGACCCAATTGAAATTGTTCCTCTCACTAGTCTACAACTCTACAAGCACCCTGTCACTATTATCGCATTTCATCCTACTGAAATGATTGTCGCGGTCGCCAGTGGTCTAGAGGAGGGTACTTACATTATTGATGTGAATCCGAATTCAAAGCACGTGTTCAACGTCATCACATATGCAGTTCCATCAGGTGACACAGTTAGTCTGACTTGGCACGACAAACGATTGCTCATCTTTATGAGTAGCGGCTCTGTGGCTTACCTAGATATTCCTGATCTAGATAATGTAACCTCCAATTTGGATCCACTGGAGCCATCACAGACAATAATTTTGGATAACAAGCCTCTACAAACTACCCCTGTGAATGTAAACTCACAGGAAGTTTACCTCTATGCTGTTGTTCCAGGTCTTCCCCATGTTGTGGGATATGAGTTGAAATCAAAAGTTCTTGAGATTGTGTTTCAAAATCCAGAAAAACCGCATACTAAAGGCCTGCTCTGTCTTCATGTGTGTGATGATGGGACCAAGCTAGCGACTGGTGATGCAGATGGAACTTTAGTTGTCTGGCAATTCTGTGACGGTGCCGACGGCCGTAAGTTAGACATCGTCGCTGTATTTCCCAGAGTCCACGATGGTGCGATTATCTGTGTAAGGTTCATCCACTCTGGGAACGCAGTTTGCTCAGCTGGTCTCGATTCTGCGGTATTCGTGTTTTCCCTGACAGAAACGACTAGCATGAAATCTTGTGAGGTAGCCCGTCCAGCGAGCTCGTTTTCACCGCTTGTTGATCATGCCCGTCACTTGATCGAACGACCAGTACCATTGCAACGTCCAACCCATCGGCAGCTCTATTTGACTCGACAAGCAGAGGCGCATTCCCTCGATGCACAAGCTCAGAAGGCTGTCCGCTACAACATTATTGCAGACTTGCGCCACAGACTGAATGAGCTTCTCACAAAAAACGACCAGGCTCCTGATTTAGAAAAACTTGACCGTAGTGAGTTCGTTATTGATTGCAGGGGTCGGGACTGCATATTGGATGCCAATAAGAACAGGGTGGCCGAAATCCGTGACAAGCTTGACGCCGAGGACATGCAGCGTGATCAAGTTTCCTCAAACATCAAGAGGGACTGTTGGGACTCGATGGAGGTTCATGCGACAGAATGCCGTGCACTTTTAAGAGAGAAGATGGCCGCTGTCAATTTTCCTCTTTCAAATATTTCACAGGGTGCTGAGCGGCAGATGGAGTGTGTTTGTAACTTCAGAAAGCTTGAGCTGCGTGACATTGCGCTGAGAAACAACCTGGGCTTTGCCGCATGGCCAGGCCGCGCCGACATGGTACCACCCAGGATCACGTGGATTGTAAATGAAGGTCAACTGCGCGCGGGAACAGATATCTCACACGCTGGAGAGCCAGGTTGGTCTTCTGCCGCCACTACCAATGGAGAATCGGAGACAGATCATCAGGAATCTGGACGTGTTGGTGCGAATTCATTTGCCGAAGAGGAGGAGGAAGAAGGTGAATTGCACACACCTGATGTAGAGACCATTAATGCGGATTCGCTGTATACGCAAGTATATCCCCCTGCAATTGTCATCACGACCAACCAAAAGCGATCCCAAATATTGCTCATCAGCAAGTTGATTCGTGATACCCAGACAAAATTCAATTCTCAATTTTCAAAGCTCCATCAACTCAAACGAGACGAGCTGGAGAAGATTGAGGAAAAGAATCTACGAGTCTGCAGCATTCTTAACGAGCTGAATTCAGATGAGACTTATTTCAAACCGCAATTATCAAGGACGTGCGAGCTTCCAGAGACGATCTTAACAACAAGTGAAGATGAGATCAACGTAGAACCCTATGAAGGTGCCAAAACACACAAGACACGGCCTCTTCAGGGCGGAAATGACCTCTTCAGCGAGAATACAGTCAACAAATGGGATATGAGCAAGCGTGCTCTCGAAGATATGATGTATGGAACCTTGGATACCAAACGGGATGTGGACATTTTGAAGGTAGAGCTTCAGCCACCCGAATGGCTCGAGGGCCAGGATTCTGAGACTCTTACAGAAGAACAGCAAAGAGAGCTTCTTCAGTATGAGAATGCGCTTAAACTTCTGGAGGAGGAACGCGAAAAACACAGGAAAGCACTCGAACTAGAGCTCAAGAAGCTAAAAACAGAGATCCACGATATCGCCCGGACATTTGACGAAAAATTGAAGCTCTTGGTCGAAGAACGTGTTCGTGTAATGGGTGTGTCCGCGACCCAGGAGTTCTACATGCTTCGAATGAGTGTGAGTATTCTCGACAAAGAATGGGCTCTTCACATGGCAAGCACGCTAAAAAAGAAGGAGATTGCCTTAAGGGCCGCCTCTGAGAGCAAAGAGCTAGAGATCCTTTATTCCAAGGAGTCGGTCGATGGAGCGAGTCAGCGCGTGGACGCACTGCAAAATGAGGACCGCCAACTTGAGCGCAACTTTCGACGTGACCTACAGATGGAGCACACTGTTGACCAAGATATGATGCGTTCAATTTTGATATTTTACCGCTATCGAAATCCTCCTATGGAGATATTAGACGCAAGCCAGCCTACGACACCGGGCAAGAAGGCCCAGGCCCTTGCCTCGAGCTTAGAGGCAAATATCGCGGTTGGTCAATATGCTAGGCATGATCCATTTTTTCATACGACCAAGGATGATGCCGAAAAGAATGTTTATCCTTTACAAAATGATTTGGAGCACTGGGAACCAGACCTTCCCGATGGCCTAAAATTAGACGCGGCCCTGCTCAATAGCACGCGAGAGCTAAGGCAGCGCAAACTAAACAAAGAAGCTGAAATCACCCAGGCAGAAGCTAGTCTCCTAGAGCTAAAAAGGCAGCTTTCTGATATGATGAGACAAGGGAAAAGTCTTGAGAATGAAATCCAGGAGATCAACACACAGCAAATTAACTATGCTAGCATGCTGATGTTGGCAGAGCGGAACATCGACCTCCTTGTTCGTTTGAAGCAAGGCCAGGATGAAGTAGAACAGGAAGCCGTAGTCACGGATTACAGCGACGCTGTGCTCATTCCAGTTGGTATAGTCCACGGTGTCAACAATGAAATTAGACGTCTTGGTGCGGAACAGACCAAAGTGCTGATTAAAATTAAGCACTTTCGAAAATCGATCAACTACATGGATTGGGAGAACCAATACATGCAAGAGCAGGCGCATGACCTAGAGGAATACTATACTGACCTGCAGCTTCTGCATGTTACAAAGAATTTGCAGTCAATCATGAAAGGGGACCCCGGAAAACGCGAACGAGAGCACACAATGAAAGTGGAATCTCGAATAAAGATGATGGGAGTCGTGCATGACGAAAATTGTGCAAAATTCAAACACGCTAATGCAAAGCTGGCGCATCAGGTCCGAGACCGAGATGAAGAAAATGACCGTCTGAAGCAACAACTCAAGGAGCTAGAGGGCAGTGTAATTATTCGAGAATCAATATTGAAATCGCACGTAGAGAATCATGGCGGGGAACTCAACCCGGCCCAACAAGCAGCAAATAGCATGAAACGAATAATTTTGAGACGGCGCTTAATTGATTTGGTACGTATGTGAATCTCTCTTTGAGAGGCCTTGCTTTTAAGGTCCTGTCATAGGCACGCCTCCAGACTGAAGAGATCGATTTCCTGAGGCAAGAGTTAGATCGTCTACGTCAGCGAACTTTCCCTTCATTTGCTCATGCAACACGCACTCGGTACCGACAATCCCCTGATGTCAACTCAGGCTGATTGATATCCACGGGCTGGTATGATACTCACCCCTGTCTATCTACCTGCCTATCTGACACGCCGAGCTGCGACTTACGCGCCCATTACTGTTTGGTCGATTGGCGCGATCATCCTGGCCAGGAGTAGTTGCCCCAACCCCCCCACCCTCGTTCAGGTAGGGCTCTAAAACGCGGCGAATGTCGCCTCCAGAGTGCGAGTGTGATTAGGCACTGCCAAAGTGCGCTCGGCGATAGCACTGCCAAACCCGAACGAGGACTTTCAACTTAAAACAGCCATGTCGATACGGCGGTTCGAGACGGCCCACGGCCCTAGGGCACCACCGCGGTCGTCGTCTTTCGCTGCGAAGTTGGCCCCGGTGTCCTCGTGGGTCCCCGGGAGTACAGGGGGCTCCGCGGCGTCTCCGCGCCGGCCTCGGCCCAATCGCGGCCGAAGACGCGTCGATTCGACCCGAACGCGCGCGTTTCGCGGGGCGTTGGCGAGAACTGGCCTGCTTTGGCCGAGCAGCAGCTCCGTTCTTGCGCTAATTTGAGCTAAAATACCCGCTCTTACGCCGCGAAGAACAGGCGGACGCGCCGGGCTCGCCCGAACCCAAAGGGTCGTCGTCGTCGTCGCAGACCGCGGCCGCGCGGTTGCTCGCGGAGGCGGCCTCGGGTACCGCCGCCTGGCGTCGTACGCTAGCGCGGTGACCGCGCCAGGCCCTCCGACGGCCACCGTCCCGAGGCCCACGCACGGGTCCTCGTGCACGTTGGCGTCGTCCACGCACGCGCCCCCCCAGTGTCAATCTCCGGATTCGATGATGTTCCGGCTCTGATGTTCCGGTAGAAGTCTCCCGGGTGTTCCGGCTTCCGGCTCTCCCTGGCCCCTCGGTCGTGTTCCGGTCGTGTCCGGCGTGTTCCGGTGTTCCGGCTACTCGTCGGGCGGCCTCCTTACAACCTAATTTTCGGCTGGCCACGCGCGGGCCGCCTGCAGTTCGAGAGGCGCCCAATCGAGGAAAGGCCGGGGCGTCATGAACTCCTTGAAGAGCGCCTTGGAGTCGAACCCGAAGTGGTCCTCCAAGTCCAGGTTGGTATGCTGATGTGCATTTCCGTGACATCATTACTGACATTCCTCCATCCTCTTCTCTCAACAAAGCAACAAGGACGATAAGAGGAAGATGATCATGGAGGTTTCCCGAGCGGCGCGCTGCTGTCAGCAGGCGTTTTTGGTCGGCCAGATGCTGCTTTGTTTGTGGATCTTTCGCAACTGCCGACGGGTGTTCCGTAAGCGCTCTGGTGCCTGTGACACTTAGCACCACCCTTGCCGCCGCTCTGGAGAATCGTGGTAGCCAGGCAAGGCGACAACAGCCGAGGCAGTATATTCTGACTCTCTGAAGTACGTGGGTTATAAATGAAGGTCAACTGCGCGCGGGAACAGATAAAGGGCATGAGGAGGCTGCTGGGAGTGAGAGGGCTATGTATCGAAGATAGTTGAGTAGAAAATGAAACCGGCATAGGCCGCCACGCGGGTTCGCGGTGAACCGGGTCCTTTCGAGCCACCGGGCCGCGCAGACACGGGTCCGCGGTGGTCCTTTGAGTGGCCATGCTGCCTCTAGCCGCCCCGGTACACCATATTTTACCGGTAATTACCGTGGTATTATCGCCGGGGCGGCTCGCGGCTTTACAGGCCTCGGTAATACCGCGGTAATGACCGGTCATGCCAGCTTCGCGGCGCGTCGGGATGAAGCCGAGCCACCGTGGATGAGCCGCCGCACTGGGATGACGCCGAGCCGCGTGTCGTACTCGTGGCGCTTGGCGATGTTCGTTACTGTTCTCAGGCGGCATTCAATAGTTCGCACTGAGTGACGTCGGCACTCGGGCGGCCGGCGCTTCGTGCTGCCTTCGAGTGGTGCGTCGTATGCGAAGTGGAACAGCGCCGGCTGCGCCTTCCACGAGTTCTCGTACTTGACGTAGGCAATGCGTGCCAGTGCCTGGATCCACGTCGCCGTGGCTCAGCAGACCGCCGCGGCGCCCTGCCGCCGGCTAGGGCCCCGGAGCACGCGCGGAGATGAGGTACCGCAGCGTGCCGGGGCCACGCGTGTTTCCCCCTCCGCTGCGACCGCGTCGTTGTCGAGGCACGCCCAGACGCTCGTGCAGTCGCGTAGGTACTCGCCGGCGCCGCCGGCCAGGCGCGGGTCTGCGTGTCCGAGCCGTCGGCGCCACTCGCGCCATGGTCGACGTAGAAGTTAAAGCTCGCGCAGCATCCGGCTTCAATCAATGCTGCCAGTGCGCAAAACAACCGACGCCTAGGCCGGCCCATAGGAAATAAGAAAATATTATTTATTAATTAAATCCGGCCAGCGACGAGGGACGTGTACTAAACCTCCTGAAAATTTGCCGCGCGCGCGCGCGCGCGGGTCTAGTGCGGGTTGAAAGTCAACTTTTCGCGAAAAACGATCCTCACGCCCGAGTGTCTCAAAATGTACGACGCTACCGCACTCACAACGCCAGCCCCGGCGAAAGGACCCCACTTCCGAGCGGTTTACGCAAAGGGCAACCAAAAAAATGATGGCCAACAGCATGACGGAAACTCGCCCCGGCTGAATTCTAGTTAGTTAGTCGTTCAACATGAAGATTTTGTTGAACTTCAATAGTCAAGTTGAAGCTACAAATCCCTGGAACTTGAAGAAACCAGTACAACGTGCTCCTTGGCGCCCGCCGGTCGCAGCCGCAATGACACCGAAGCGCCACTGGCGCCGCCTTGTCCGAAATTCGGGCATTGTGGGCGATTTTGAGGAAAAAATTCTCCGATGACCGTCAAAATTTGTACTGCGCGCGCGGCCGCACGCGTCCGTAGGCGTACTAGGACGCCCAAAAAAACCTCGCCCCGCCCCCAAATCTAGTCTAGTTAGTCGTCATGCTGTCTACCCTAGTTAAAATAATTGCCCTTTGGTTTACGACCCCATAACTTCAACTTTTATGTTGAACTTGGCAACTGACCAAGCTGAACTTCAAGATACAAAACCCCCAGGCCTTTCGTTTCAAGGGTTGTTTTGCGCACTGAATGCTGCCGTCAAAATCGGCGCCGGAACATTCGTACAGAGGGATCTACAAACAAACTAGTAACGGGCCGACCAAAACACGTGCTGGTGAGCGACGAAACACTTTCAGGGCTGCCCTGGCAGCAGCACTTACTAATCAACGGGCCACGTGCATGGGTACCCATCGAGCACAACTTCGTCTTTTGCTCGAGGCGATGTGGCCGGTCGCGGGCGGACACTGAAGCTCGCGGCTAGGGTCGCGATCGACTCCCCTTGCAAACTCCGGTTAATTCAGGGCGCCCTGGCGCCTGGCCGGACGTGTCCCATGCCCCCCTGGGGCGGGGATGGCGCGGGGGCGCGCCCGCAGAAGGTCGTTCTGGCTGCCGTCGCCGGCCGCGGAGCTCATGACCATCGCGCACGCTAAATAAGCCTTGCAGCTCGAAATGCGCAAAATTTGGGCAAAGCGCGCCCAAGGCATGCTGGTGATCAGTCACCGGCGAGGTGCATGGCGTCGTCGCCCTACTACCTCGCGCACGGCCGCCGATGCGCCGCGAGCACGTCCGGTTCGACGGGAAATCCGCCGTGGAGCAACCGTCGCTCAAGTCATCGGCCGAGGAGAGGACGGTCGCCGAGCCGCCGCGCTCGTCGCCCTCCTCGTCGTGGTTGCCCTCGGGTTCGCGGCAGGTGGTTGGGCGTGCGCTTTTATGGCCGGTGCGCTGACCGTGGCGACGCCGTCGTCCTCGCGGCTCCTGTTGCGGCTGTCATCGGCTGTTCAGTGGTTGCGCGCGGCGCCAAGGCTCTGGCACTGCTGCGGCGCCGGCACGGGGCCGAAAGGCTCGCTTGAGTTAAGTTGATGGCTGTTTATCTGTTGGCTATGGACTTGGTTGATGAATCTATAAAACGCAGGCTGTTTCGGTATGTCCCTGCATGCAGGACGCATAAAGTTTGGAAATGGGTCTGTTCCAACCATCCAGCAGCACCTGTCACCCTTGGCCCTTAACTTAAGGTACCATGGATGCCTATTGTGCGCCCGGCTCTGGCTTCGTTCGCGGTCGTGTCCTGGAGCCTACTCGTCTTATTTAGTTGCGCGCCCCGTGAGAGCTTACTGGCGGGCTCGTCGGCGCGTCCCTATGGACGCGGGTGGTGGACTGGCACCGGCCCGTAGTGGCCCCCGCGGTGCTTTGGGTGTCCTGGGGCCAGCTAAGGATGGGTTCCTATAGGAATTGCTACTAGATAACTTAGCTTGTCTATTATTGCGCTACCAAAGCGCATTATTGCTATAGCCGCGATAAGGCAGTTTGGCAGCGACGCAGCTGTCTGGCTGCGTTTCGCATCGCTTCGCTGCGCGGCTTTGTTCTGCAACGCTTCTGGGGTCTCCGTGACCTTCGGGAACGGCGCGGTGCTGCAAATGCGTTGCAACGCGAGTAGCGCGGCGCTGTTTTTGCTGTGGGCCAATGTCGGAGCTGCGTTTTCCGATCGGTTTCGGCGACGCCGGCGGCCCTCGCCGGTGTCGGTGCCTTCTGTGGCCTTTGCAGAGCCGCCAGCGAGCGCGCCTTTTTGGCAGCCGCTGGCGGGCATCGATTCCGGCTCTTGTGGAGGCTGATTCCAACGCGCCTGCAACCGAGGTTGCATGGCTCGCAACCTTGCATTAGGCGGCGCGCGCCGTCTTCGAGTCGGTGGGAGAGGGCGCGGGCGGCGGACTTCCAGGTGCCAACTAACGCAGTGGGGCGGGAGACACGATCGGAGCAAAGAGACGCGGATCGGCCGGAGGAGACACGATCGTGTCTCCAGACTGCTGAGAGCAACAAATTAATATAAGTGGTATCCATGCGCGCAGTAATAGATGTGGTCTCCCACTCTCCATTCGACTGCCTCAGGATTCTGACCTTCGCACAGTCTTCGTCTGAACATGGGCATTGATACACTATGCTCTGGAAATCATATTTTGCGCGATATGCTATAACATGCAAAGTGCCGAAACCAAAATAAAATCCGATTACTCCTGGTCAAAAAGGTTGCACGGCCAGTGCAATGTTGAAGTTGCCTCTCTGCGTTTCCCCGGCCCGAACCGCGACCCGTGCCTGAAACACGTCGGAATCGATGCGATTAGACAACTTAGCGAGTCGTGGTTGACTCAGTATGATATATTCGACCGATTTTGCCGAGGGTCGAACGAAATTGAAGTTCACCGGACCACGCGCGCGCGCGGTCTACGTACAGTACTCAGTAGCAACGCGTCCAGCCTCAGAATAATAAATAATACTTCTATTGGGGGGCCCTACGCCTATGGTTGGTTTCGGCACTGTCCTGGGCAGGGCAACTCAGCCATTTGCGCCCACGCCGGCCCGGGGGGCTTGCAACGCGGATCACGACGACCCGGTTGAGCCAGCTGAGTTAGGACCTCTGCGGGGTATTGGTACCAGGAGCCCAGAAAGCTGGGGCCACTATGAATCAAAAATATCTAAAGTTAGGACCGTTGTGGGTGTTTTTGGCCTGGGTTAGGTAGGACCGTCCTGCATATATACGCCTTAGAATAGGACCATCCGATGTCGTGCACCTTGTGACTAAGGGGGGGGATAATCGCGGGTTTTTCTCTTTGATTATCAGTGAACTAGAACTAGAAGCCTACTAGTTAAGACGCCAAGAGGTAGGCGGTAGACTACCCTCAGACAGCATGTAGTACTAACTAACTACCCCTGAGTCGCGACCTGCTCAAAATGAGTGGTCAAAACAGCTGCAACATAGGGTCAACGAAGCCTGTGAACCACCCGTTCTGGCCAATCGGCAGCTGGAGGGCTGCTCGGCCACGACCTTCACTAGGTCGAAATTTATGATTGAGCGTCAAAACCACTAGTTTGCTCGAGTTCGAGATCCAAACTGGCCGATAGAGCCAAAACAAGCATATTTCCGGTGGAATCGAGTGGTCTCCAGCGGCTCCAGGGGTACTACCCCCACTACCACTACCACTACCTAACCCCATTCTCAGAGCACTCATCTCAGATCATCATGACATTAGTTATCGTATTTTGTGCATGCCTCTTGTAAGACGCCCTCTCTCCGTCGCATCGGTCGCATCCGTCGCCGTAAGCGTCCGCCAAATTTGACGCCTGCAGTGTACGCTCGCTGATGGATCCCGCGATCCCGCCTGTGGACACCATCGGCTACGTCATTTTGGCGGGGACGGCTGGCTCAAGACTCTTCCCATTGTCGGAGGACCTTCCGAAGGTACTACTCTCCGTGGCGAACCGGCCTATACTATGGTACATCCTGACGGCTTTGCGACGCCTTGGTTCGTGTCGGGTTGTGGTCGTAACGACGGGGCGCTTCGAAACGCAAGTCAAGGAAGTGTGCTGCGAGTTGGTGCAACGCGCCAGGACTGGAAGTGAGGTGAGTGACGAGACCAAGGGCGAATGCATGGCGTCTCCGAGTCGTCACTTGCAGCTCGTGGTAGATGTTTTGGTCGTAGATGAGATGCTGGGAAGTGGAGGGGCTTTGAAGGAAGCGCTGTGGCGGGATGCGACACTCTCGGGGTGCCGAGAGGTGTGTGTTCTTGCTGGGGATTGCTTGGTAGGCGCGGCAGCACTCCAACGCCTTCGAGCTGCTCACCATCGTGCATGCGTAGACTGCAGTCTATTGCTTTGCGGACGGAAAGTCTCACTCACGCTCAAGGATGTGAACGATGCGGAGCTGCTACTGCTAGATTCAGAGGGGCATATTGCAGCAAAGGTCAGTAAGCTTGAGCTCGACGATGATGCTGGAGGTGAAGGAGACGCTGAGGCGTCCCTACACCTGCCTCGGGCGTTGTTCGTGCGTACTCCTTTGCTTGACTGTCGTAGCGATCTCGTGGATGCACATGCCTACTACTTTGATGGCTTGGCATTGCGCGCAGCTCTCGCAGCACCAGAACTTGCGCACGCGACTTCTCTTGGAGCAGATATTGTCCCGTACCTTGCTGCACGCTACTTTCAAGGCATGCAACTACCTCCCTGCCGCCCTGCTCCTGCATCGTGCGCGACCTGCACTGCCATAATGGCCAATACTGAAAAAATTACGTTGCCACAGGCCGCACGAGGCGCGGCTGCATGCATTGCTGATGACTGGGATCTTGGAGCCTCAGATGATGATGACAGCGACGACCCCCTTGGTTCACACTTTGCCACGAGAGTTCGCACCATTCCCACGTACGTAGCTGTCTGTCGGCATGTAGTCGCGCACGCGGCAGCGTCTACACGCACCCAAGATATGATGTGTTGCCAAAAAGTGTCACTCGCTAGGCGTGCGATTTTACTCGGGCGCAAAGATATGTGTATGGGCACACTAAGTTGCCGTGACAGTACGCTCGTTGGCGATGGTACTGTTCTTGGAGAGAAGGTTCAGCTGAAGCACAGCACCGTGGGCACGAATGTGCGAATTGGTGCTCGCTGCAAGATTAACAACTCCATCCTTCTCGAACGCGTCGTTCTCGGTGATCACTGCGTTGTTCAAAATTCGATCATAAGCGCAGATGCCACGCTGCACGAAAGGTGCAACCTCAACGAATGTCAAGTTGCTGCTGGCGCCATCGTCCCAGTTAATACTGTGGCTAGGCCGGAGGTCTTTTTGGCAGTAGACACCTCTGCCCCAGGCCCCAAATTACGTGTTAATAACGCGTTATAAGCGCCATAATAATAATAACCTGGCCGAGGAACCCGCGTAATTTACGTAAATATCGCGGTCCATTTTTTTTTTACTCAACTTTTTTTTTCTAGTCTAAATCGACGCCGCTTGCATCTCGGACCCCCGGCGAAAACAAAAAAATAACATAAAAAAAAGCTCCGCGTAAATAACGCGTAAATGACGCGTAAATAACGCCGTGGCGACGCTCACGTTAATAACGCCGTCGCGTACCTCTAATGGTGGTTCAAATTAGACCCCCATGGTGGTTCTGTCTAGGTCGACCCGCGCGCGCGCGGGTCGACGGAAGACCTCTATGACATACTACGGCCGGCGGCCCGACATAATAATTAATTACTTCTATGGGCGCGGCTGGCCCTGTGGTTGTTTTTGTCCTTGCCAGTGATAACAGTTACTGGCCTTTGCTACATGTAGTATAAATTCCCAAATCTTAAAAACATGTCACTTTTCCACGCTCGCGAATGGTGGTCAGCGAAGCTCGGTTGCGCTGAGTCCTTTAGTGACGGATCATTAGCGGTCGGAATGATTGATTCAAAACAAGCTGGGTCTTCAAAAGTGATAATTGGGTCCTTGCAAGGTCGCCTGAGAATCTTCGAACCTAGTCGATACAGGAACGAAATCGCGACTGCTCTCCTCCTGGAATGTCAACTAGAAGCCCCAATATTACAAGTTGAGTTGGGAAGATTGATTGCACGGAAGGAAACAAATGGTATCGGTATTTCAGTTCTACATCCACACAAGGTCGCTGTATACGCAGTTGAAGCTCGTATTGTCATGCTAGACTCCCTGGAAAACGAAATTCCCAGCGCGGCAGGAGATGACAGCAGTACAACTCATCACGAGTTGCTTCTACAATACAGTCACCGATTTGACCAAGCGATACCACCATTTATTGCTTTCTCGGTGTGCATTGGTCCATTTGGTGGTGCTCGTGGTCATGATCTCATTCTGGTGCAAAGTATAGACGGGCGCATACTGATATATGAATACGATGTCGGTTCAGTCTACACGCCTCATCTCATAAGATTTACAAGGCGTTACCTTAGGCTGAAGCATTTTCGAGAAGACTGCAGGACTGTCTTCTGCCTGGTCCTTTGATTTATGCTGCTCAAGTTGACGCATTCATAACATCCACTTCGTCCTTACACATCAAGTGCTACAAATACCAGGTCTTCACTTTCTTCTTCTCGGGATCTCCTTTGAGAGCACGTTGCACAGATACTCGCAGCCTCGACCGATGTCATTTCAACAACAAATAGCTCTATGGAGCCGGAGAACCCAAGGGGTGCGGCGACAGTTGCCATCGGATCAGAGGAGCTTCCTGGAACTACTGAAAATTCAATGGTTGGAAACGGCATTACGTCGAGGAGGATACTCACTGCAGACTGGAGCTTGAATGTGGGTGAGCAAGTGCACGCTCTAGAAACAGCCCGATTCACTCCCTCGGTCCCTCTCCTCCATTGTAATGCGCAGAGTTTGAGCCGCAATATCAGAGGACCCATTGCTTTTAGGTGATGTACTGGCGCTTGGTGAACGGACATTGTTTATTTTGTCAGCAACTGGTGTTCTAAAGGCGACGAAAATGCTTGATTTTAGACCTATGTCGATGTGTGTTTACTCCCGCACGCAACGGTCGATTCAAAGTGGCAGCACAACTTCATCGGTCAGTAAAGCCCCGCTTCAGAGAAGCTGGCTAATATGTTCTCCACCAGGCCAACATTCTTACTGACGAAGATCATGATGGATTTATCGTCAGCACTGATGATGCCAGGCTTCTAGTATTTGCCGGACCGTTGAACTTGATATGGGCAGCACGTGGTGCGCACGGAGAAAAATGCAGGCCTCTTTCAATATCTACGATGGATGTTGAGTCCAGCGCAATGCTGCCGCTGCATTTGTGCATTCCTAGTTTTACCAGGTTCCCGGGGCGAAGGGTGCTGTGGCGGGCATGATCGTGGCACACACCAGCGGACATGATCTGGCAATTTGTCTGTGAGTCGTGAGCTTCGAGGATATGACGCGTAGGTCTTAGATGAATCAAGTCGTCTTACACTCCAGTACGTCCTATGGAATATTTTCGCAAGAGAAATACATGGTAGGTACCTCGGTACAGAACCTTCAGTCGAAACTGATGGACTTAAGCCCGGTGTTGATGGAGAGGCCAGGGCTGCAGTACAAGGACATGAATATGATACGATGCTGCGAGAACTTCGTATGCTACGATCGGGGATATCTTCCCAAGCTAGAACACCAGTTGATTCAATCAATGCGAGTGTCATCTTGCGTGTGCAGCCACCACGTCTCCTGGATGCAGGAGCAGCGTGTTCTGATTTAGACGACAATATGTCCAGAGAACAGCAAGGCGAATGTGGGTTTTCCGGGGTGGGCAGGCTCTACACAACTCGTGGTGGGTAGAAGTTCTCCGCGACAAGTACATCTTAGTTCATTGGGACGCTCAGGTGATATCCCTAGGAGTAGCTGCGATCTACCATGCAGTGTTACAGCAAGAATTTTTGTTTCCTATTCAGGTACTGGCAGCTTGGATGATGTGATGATTACTATAGCTGCACCCGCTTGGACAAGTAATGTCACGCCAAACGTAATAGTCCCAAGGTTGCACGGCAAGGCAAATACGCCAATAACCGTGCAGTGCACCCTGATTGCTCGGCCTTCGATTCCACCTTCCGAACTTTGCGCCAAGGTATCTGCGATCTTTATTAAGAACGATATCCCACGCTGCTCATCAATGGAGTTTCGACTTCCTATGTCTCTCGCATGTAGACTGATCCTACCTCCGAAACGCGAGGCCACGTATAAGCTAACAATTCAAACTGATAGAGAGCCAGTGAGTAACCGCACTCTTGCGATATGTTTATATCAAATGTTGATCAGGTCTTATTGAGCTCCGTCTTTAGTGACATGTTCCTATGTGAGAGCGGCACTGAGAGTACAGATCTTGTGTCGTCTAACGCCGTTTCTTTTGCTTATTTGTTCCACGTGCAAGAAGAATTGGACGTTACTGAGAGTGAATGCAGCACAACCGACCCTCGGGTTCCAAACAAGGCCATAGCCACGATTTTACTATCGAGGAATTCGGGTCGCTACCGTGTACAGTCCACCTCCATGTCAGCCCTGTGGCTTGTTTTGGACGAGCTTGCTGCTCGTCTAAAATCGCGGTGGGCTCACAGTGGTGGAATAAAGATGGCTTACACTGAACAACTTCCTCTGTCGGACTTCTATGCCACTTTGGACAGACACCATAATTCGCGTAGCGCTGTCCGTCGCGCTGAAGCAATGCTAAATGACTCCGCCCAGCAATATAGAATTATCCAGAAGAGACTTCTAATTCGCTTCAAAGACAGTCGCCCGGCAAATCTCGATAAATTAGATTTAATATTATGGCAAACACACTCGAATCTCCTTTATTTGGCTTCGTGTGTAGAGGTTGCTCATGATGCTCGTGATCATGCAGGGCACATTCTGGCATGTGGAACGCAGTTGCTGCTCTTGTTAATGCGAATGCGTTTCACTCTATCCCTGGCAGATTTTGATGTTCTTCGCAGCCATTTGAGTCCGGCGGTGATGGAATGTAACCACGGATCAGTAGACGATTCGTTATCGGGCTGGGAAGAGACTACAGATGCTTCCCTGACATATCTCCTTAAAACTTCCCTGTTGAAGTCCTACCCTGTGTGTGGTCGGCGCAATGACCATGAGCCAGAGCCTATTCCAAAGACAAACATACCTCCAGTGCCACTGGCGTTTCCTGTGACGACAGATAGACTAAAGAGGCATGTTGCCATGGTCTGTGACCGACTTGCGCATGGTCTAACTTTCACGAGCAATCGTGGGGCGCCCCAGGGACGCGCCTCAGCATCAGTCAGGTAGTAGATCGTGCCACTATTTCCAGTCATCAAGCCAAGCACCAGGCTGTAGCTTCCCCCGCGCTGCAAAAGCGCGAAGGGAGCAAGGGTGCAAAACCCAAGCCCCCACCCCTGACCGACAAGCGCTCATTCTCGAGTATAAAGCGCCACTACCGGGGGGGGCTTGTAGAGGGCCGTGGGGTGGGCTTCCCAGTCCCCACCGGCCCCACCGCCTAGGGCACTAGGGTATTAAAGGAAAGCGTCGTGACGCACTCACTTAGCTCATCCGGGGACGCCGGTCCCCCCTCACAAACGCTAATCTAGGACAGCTCGCGTCGGCGAAACGGCGCCACGGGGCCCGCGAGCCCCCCCCCCAAAGAGCAAAAGCAACAGCAGCATTGAAATTTAAAACAACATGACGACAACGTGAACACATGAGGTGAAGCCACTGCGACCTTTTACGCGTGCGCGAGCGGCAGCCCGCAGCCGTCATGCTCCGGAGATATATGAGTATCCTCGAGAGGTATCCTTCGCGTTTTGAGGTGCGTCGGTACGCGATGCGCGACTTCGGGTCGATAGACGGGCTCGGTACGGATCTGCGGAAGGACCCCGCAATAAATGAAACGCGCTCTTCAGCGACTTTGAAGGTAGCCTCGCTAGGGACGATTTTAGTGCTGCTGTCGATGGTTTCAATATCGCGCGAAACAGTCTTTGAGTTTCTATCCCTAGCGACCTCGGCGCGGTACACGGGTATGCCAACAATGGAGCCGCTATTTATGCCAGACGCACCAGAACACCCTTCAATGCCTCCTACGTATTTCCCGACGTATTTCCCGACGACCGCGACGCACAATCCGACGCCGCGCCCTACACCCCGCCCGACCCTGCATCCTGTCCACCACCCGACGCTTGCACCGACCCACAACACCGATTGGGCTAACGCTGGAGCGAACGCCGGCAAGGGGGAGCAACCGATGGTAGCGCTCGACTTTGAAACCTCGAACGCTCAATACCCAACACCTACGTCCATGGCGTACCTCCCGAACTGGCCATACATGATGGAACCTTTCCGTGAAGTGACCCTCACTCCGAAGCACGGCGTCGAATCTGACGCCGAGTACCGCTGGACGGTGATGATCGCTACATCGAAAACAAATGATGCGTTTGGCGACGACGACTTTAGCGAGGTCATTGTGCGAGACCATGCGTCTGCCAATTACTCTTTCACGCCCACCAAAGCAGGAAAATTTTATAATATTAAGCTAGTTGAGCGGTCCTCGGATGTCGGTATAGACGGGCGAGAGACAGCACGTGAGACAAAACGGATTGCGGAGGGCGCTGTCATCTGTAAATATGTGCGACGCGAGCTCCGCAAACTGACTCTGGAGGATCGCACTCTCTATTTTGACGCCCTGCAGAAAATATATTCCCTCGAATTGTGGGAAGGCCAAACGAGCTACGGCGAGAATTTTCGGAATGGGGCATACTTTACCAAGAAGCATCTCGCTGCCATGTCGATTGAAGGTTGCACCCCCTGGCACACGGGCACTGTGTTCCTCACAGCCCACTCAGCCATGACACGTGAGTTTGAAATGGCGCTGCAGTCAATACATCCGTCGTTGGCTGCGCCTTACTGGGAGTACACGCTGGACTCGAAGCTCTACGGCGACGCGTGGACGCGTTTCTCACCGGTCTTCTCCGACGACTTCTTTGGCGTGTTTCCGGTGGAAGCCCCGTTCACGGTTTCTACTGGAGGTGTACCTGATGTTCCACTTACGACCGAATCATGGGACTCGCCTGAACACTCACCGTGGGGATACCTCATGGACAATTTTGCGTCAGATGAGACGGCCTACGTGACACGTGCCGCATCCATGTGTGGACTTCCGACCACCGCACCTTTACCGACCTGTGCAAAGCTTCGCCTTATGGCAGATCAGACGTCTTCATCAGCATTTCGCTCGTTCGTTGAAACTTACTACCACGCTGAGATCCACCCTCTCGTTGGCGGAGCTTGGGACTGTAAATTTGGTGAAGCAAAAACGCTTATTGATCAGTTCCCATCTCTCGCGCCTTACGTAGAAGACATCTTAACGGATCTAGGTGTACTCATGCGTTACGCCTACAGTGTACAAAAGAACTTCTCGAACGGTGTACTGATACCAGGCATGGCAGGATGGTCCAAACAGTGGGGCGACGTTCGCTGCCCACAGGACTGTTCGTCACCCCACAGCGGTTCGCAACCCAACGTCACATCTGCCATCGACATTGACGACAATGCGCCAACGAGTCTCGAGGATGATGATTCCTCACGCCGGCGACTGAAAAAGTCGGACGACGACGACGACGATGACGACGACGCTAATGACGTTTTCTTTGATGACTCGCCATCGTCCTCCCATGACCCAGACATCTGCACGTGCACGATAGATCGGGTACGTATACCGCTCGAGGAAGGCAAGGAGATGACTATAGAGTTTGCCTTCCACACTTTGGCGGACATCGAACTTCTCGACAAGCTTGCTGCGGCCACAGGCACAGCGGCGGCTAGCATCACAAACTACGATGACGACTGGCCACGAGAGTATGGGGACACGGTGTCGGGATGGGGAAATTACACGGAATATGAGACCGTTAAGCTCTTCAAAGGTCTTGGTCAACGTGATACCGCAGAGCTTGTGATGTGGTTCGTCAAGCTTATGGCGTACTTTCCTAAAGTTGGTCCTATGACCGCCATTTTGGGGTCACCCGCAGATCCGATATTCTGGGCTGCCCACGAGTCGTGGGAGCGCATGTGGCACTATCTTCGTCTTGTTAATCGCAACTCACCACTTGGTCACAATGCGACCGATTTCTGGTCGACCTGGCGACAGGAATACATGAACAATCCGGGCGTGACGTGCTCGTGGTCTTCCCAAGCGTATTCCATGCTCCCATTTTGGAATCTCATGGATTATGAGACCACGTGGGACATCGAGCGCAATTACTGGGGGTCCTATCATGCCTCTGAGTATCAATATTATACGAATGCCGATCTTAATCGCATGTTCTCTCCGACAAACCCCGAATTGCCCTTTCTCTATGACGAATTCGCGTGGAACCATTGCGATGAGTGGGATTCCAATGGCGCCTCGACCAAGAACACAGCCAATAACGTGACCAAGAATCTGGGCGTCGATGATGACGACAACACCGTTCCTACTCGCTCTGAGATGGATGACCGCACCAACGACGATGATGCCGGTCTTGGGAAAAGTTCAGGGCCGCCTGCCCTCGACGACAGCGACGATGACGATGACGACGATGTCGCTACCATTCTCCCTGACGCACTCTCACCCTCGCGCAAGCTCCAGCGGGATCATGCGCATCGCCACGGTATGGGAGGCTTCGTCGGCGAGGTCAACAATAGTACCCTTGGTTTCCGCGAGCACTTCCGCGCGAATCTCCGGAAGTCTCTTTACGAGCACCTTGGCAAGCAGTACCATGAGACAAAGCGCCATGCCGAAAAGCTCCACACGAACATGGATGGTACGGGTCAGCTCGATCAACTCCGCCAATGGCTCTATCAAGATCCAAACATACACGAAAAAGTAGATTTCTCCGATGGTACATACAAGCAAACAAAGATCGGAGTTGAAGGATTGAAAGGAGGCCTCGTGGGCGCAGAAGCCCGCACACTACCCGAGATATAGCCGCAAATTGGAACCACAATCCAAAATAGGAAGCAGATTTTGTCGCTACCAAAGTGAGTCAGATGCTACGACGGCACATAGCCCTTAAAATAAGCCCCCCTCAGATTCCAGAGCCCAGGGAGGGGCCAAAGGGGCCATGGCAGGGGAATCAGGCGCATCTCGCCGTGATAAAGCGGCGAATGTCGCCCGGAGAACGCGAGTGTGATAAAGCAAAATCAAAGTGTGTGCTCGTCGGTAGGCGTTGCCACGTGATAGTCACGGTTGATCTGTTTGGCAGGGCGGTGGCTGCGCCATCCAAGCGCGGCCCGTCGGCCTTCATTCTGGCATTACCTAACTAATCTGAGCTCAGCCCCCCCCTCAAGGGAGGAGTTTACCTTAGGAGCGAAAACGCCCTTAAAACTTCTGAACTGAACAATAGCTACGGCCAGCTCACGTCGGACGGCTACGACGTGGACCTCAATCGCCTCGCACGACATGGAGTGATTTTTTGGGAACGTCACTAAAGCTGGATATATATCCACCGTCGCTCGCTGTAGGTAATATAGGGACATACTAGAGGTACAAGCCAGGTGCACTGCCAACTTCAAGCTAAGCCAATCAAGTTACCTTAGTCCATTATCCCGCCACAACGCCCCCAAACTTGATTCTAGGGTGACTCCTAGATCAGCCCGGCCAACCCAGCCAAGTAGCAGGAGCGGTCCCCGGACGCCGGTTCCTGGCGGATTGAGCGTCACGATTAAGCTGGGAGCCCTGGCGCGTCCAACTCGCGCGAAGCGCGTGTTCGCGCGTCGTGGTGGGCGTCTGGGAGCCGTCGGTTTCGCGGGCCGCGAACGCCTCTCGGGTCGAAACGTTGGTTCTTGGCAGTTCCAGATGCCTGGAACGCGTTCCGGGCGTCCTAGCCGATGGAAGAAGAGGTGAGGGCGGCACCGCTGTCGGTCGACCGCGTTCCTCGTCGCTGCCTTGACGTCGGCTCGCTCGTTCTCGATTACGACGTTGTGGTTCGACCGAGTGAAACCCGTCGCGCAAGGCCGAGTCGGCGACACCGACGCTTTCCGAGGCGTTGACGGAGGGTCTCGGCTGGATCTGCGCGCAAACCGTGAGTTCCGGTCGCGTCTGCCGGCATAGGGCGGTGCACTCGTCGACTCAGCGCGCGAGAGCCCTGATTTCGCAGATAGCCGCGCTCCTCGGTTCGCGCGGCGACGTCAATCAGCTCAGAGACGCGACAGAAACAGCCACGGACAGACTGGTGCACCTGCAGAGGCGCCGCACGTCATGCACGCCGGCGCCGCCGCTGGGCCCGGAGAGCGTCTCGGTGCAAGGCCGTGCTTGCCG
>NW_008705584.1:81943-86319 GCF_000186865.1 Aureococcus anophagefferens
GGAAAAACCTACCCTCCAAACAGCTGAGATGGGCTTCCGGCAGCCATAGAGGCGTCACCCACGCACGTAGACCGCGCGCGTTTGGCGCACGTGCGCGGCGCGCGACAGCGCTCGACGCCGTCCGCCCGGCCTCGACGGGTCACCCACGGACCCAGCGCACGGACCCGGGCGGACCAGCGGGGCGGACCCGCTGGGCGGACCCGGAGACACGAAGGCGCGCGCGGCGGGAGGCTTAATGGGCCGAGCGACCCCGTAGGTTAGGCCCCATAGGGCTCGATCTAGGAGTCACCCTGCAGCTTGGGGGCTCGTGCATGTACGTCGAGGGGAGGAGGGAGGGGGAGTTGTTACTTTCAAGATTTTTCTGGAGCGATTTCAAGCCAGACTTAGTACCCAGCATCTTTCACAAGATTGGCATAAGATTCAAGCTCATCTTTCGGCTTGAGCATCGATTTAGCAATGCACCGAGATTGTATATCTTTGGGTTCGATTCCAAGTGTGCCGGCCAAGTTCAAGACAGTACCATAAATTGCATCACTGCATTCCTCGGTTTCCCAGGTGACAGTCTCGAGCAACTCCTGTGCTGCTGCCAGAGACCCAGGGGCAAGAAAGCAGCCATCCACGATGGTCAGTTCTACGAGGGTTGCGTAAAATTGCTCTGCAATATGCGCGCGTGCTCGGGGATAAGGCGAAAGGAGGCTGCGTGTAATGGCGGCCAAGGCCAAACCGGCAGCAGTTGGCGCATTAACGGCAGCAGCGTTGAGCGCAGCCAAGAGTGCATCAGCAGCGACGCAAATCTTGCGGACGTCCCTGGTACAGCGCGGAGTGGCAGCAATGGCCGTGAGGGCAGAGACGAGGTTGCGAGCAAAGGCTTCGTCTTCGTCAGGTCCGATGCAATTTGCAGCGATAGCCTCCGATATTGATAAAACGGAGCCTGAACTCTTTAGTTTGCGAGACCCATGTGCTGTCAAGAGGGGTAAAAAGGCCCCCCCATCAAGGAGCGCTGTGAGACATTTCATGAGAGGAACGAAGCTTCGGCTCCGCTCCTCTGCATTGAACCCTTTAAAATAGACTTCATCTGATAACTTTGGCGGTTTGGATCCACGGAGAGAATAAGCGCATGAAATGAGAGCATTTGCGAGACGTGTCGTATCCGAAATATCTTTCACCTTTGTAGCAGCAACGGCGTAGTTGATCAGCGCAGCCTTGTACCGTTCACCAGACTGAGAGTCGCTTGACCCGGCAGAGACAAACAGACCCCCAAAGACCGCATCATGGTAGGCGCCGCCAAGCGCCAGGCATGTGCAGAGGCGCGTCGGCAGGTCTATTGTAGCCATTCTACCTAGTGAGAGTGCGTCGTCAATTTCCGAGCGTTTGGGGATTGCCGGTGCAACTTTCAGAAGGATTGGCATAAGCCTCAGTGCGACATTTCGGACGGCGTCAAGCTTCTCGCCAAGATGCCTTAGAAGAGCACAGCAAAATTGTTCCGACTCGACTGCAGTCCATCTAGCTCTAGAGTCGAAGCCCATGTAGGGGGTTTCTGCAACTAAAAAGGACAAGTTATCCGAACTCGAGAGCCACGCTGTGCGCTCGCCAAGAGCTGGAATGGTGCTTCCTATTGAGTCTGCATCATCCGAAAATACCGTAAGAACTGACACCAGTTCAGTGGCTGCCTCTAGGCCCTTGATCCTGGACCAAGAACCCACGTCTCCGCGCTTATCTACACTGAAATCACTACATGCGTTGGTAACGAAGCAGTTGTGGAGCTGCAGAACTCGAATTCGGGTCAGGTAAGGCGCCCCTACGGTTCGAATTAGGTCTTTCAAGGCTGCAAGAGCATCGCGTCTCGTTTCTGCGTCCTTTTCACCGACGACTGTGTCATCACGTCGTGCTCGAAAAATCAGAATTTGTAGAACCGCATCGAGTGTTGCGTCATCCGCAGCAAGCAAACGCACAGGTAAAGCCCCGAGACAGCGACAAGCACCACGCGATACATCCGGAGTTGTTGGCTTGCGCGCTAGGCCCGTATATCGAAGGACAGTACGCGCCAAGAGTCGTTCACTAGGTTTCGTCATTGTCTTTGCGAAGTTGTGAAAACCACCAAAATAAGTCCATGTCAAAGCCTTCACGCCTTTCATCGCCGCAAGTCGCACCGCCTCGACAGCATGACTACTGGATTCATCCAAGGTATCAAGGAGACGCAGCTGGACCTTGATCGGGAGAGGAGTGCGGTTCAAAGCAAGGGATTCGATCAACGCACAGGCGGCAGAGCGCACGAGTTCGCCGCCGCGACCACGGTAGAGACGCGCAGCTTCGATCCTAGGAACAATATCGGAAAGTTCGGACACGACGGCTTCGTCCTTGAGGACGAAGGCGGCAACCTCCGCGAGTGCGAGGAGAGCGCCGTGCCGAGCAGCGAGTTCTCGACTCCCGGCCGCAAGCGGGGCAAGCGTGGTGACGACTGTACGTGCAGCGTCCAGTCGACTTGGTGGATGCTCTAGAAGTCTGACGAGCTCACCTAAACTCCTTGCTGTCAGAGCCCGCACTTGAGGATCCCAGTGTCGATATCGGTCTTCAAGAAGGTGGTCAAAGAGCGGCTGCCAAAACCCGAGCTTTGCCACCGACGAGGCGACATCCAAATGGGCTCGTTCTCTGTTGCCCAGTGCCAAAAAGTCTGCCACTTGTATTAATTTGATTCCCCCGGAGCCATACATTTTCATGCCCTGTCTTCCAACATTTTCCTGGAGGGCTGCGCCGGCAGCTCGCCGCACGTGGACCTCGCGATCGTACACGGCAACGGTAAGAATCCTATCAACAAGTGCCGGTAGATGGGGTGAAATGATCTGAGGTGCATAGGCACGCGCGAATGCCCAGGCTACATAGCACGCCGCATCCCTGACGTTGGCCCCGATGCTGTGGTTCCCTCGTTGCCGGTCATACTTGAGTGCCGCTGATAGCGCAGAGAATGCGGCAGAGAGCCTGGATGGGAGCAAGACACCAAGCCGCGAAAGTTCTGCGAGGGCGAGACAAGATCCGTGCCAGGCATTGTCGTCATCATGTGAACCCTGGTCGTCGAACACAGAAAGTACGCCCTCAACCACATCATCTGCGATACTGCGTGGGAGCCTGGACGCAATCCGCCCTATACCCTTAGCTGCAGACCATCTCGTCTTCGTCTCACACTCACGCAGTCCCACGAGCAAAGCGTCGACGACGGCTTCAAGCACCTCCTCGGCATCTTCTGCTTCAACCTCGACGTTCGATTCCCCACCCTCCGCAACGCCTGAAGGCAATATGGAAGGTGGTGGCACATCGGACATCATGAGCGTCCTTTTCCCTCTAGTATAGCACCACGAGGCAATTCTTGGTTTCAACAGAGCCACTCCGACACGCCCAGCTAGTTTCACCGCGAGTTGCTTCAAAGGTCGAAATGCAGAATTCGAATCACCAAAGCAAAGTCGGACTCCTTCGAATGTAATTCGAGCAAGAGCTGCAAGACGGACCCTGTCCCCCCGCTTGAACGCAGCTGCAAGGGCTGTCAATGCGCCTGCTGCTGCAAAGATAGGCTTACTATCTGGCTTGCCCAGCTCAAATACCAGATTTGTAGCCAGGTCCACGAATGACTTGAGATGCGATGCGCACACGTCACGTCGAGTCAGGGTCACTGATAGACAAAAGGCTGCTGCGTCCCGTGGCGGTCCTGCATCATTCAAGGTCTCGCTGCAATGCAAAACCACGCCTGCCACGAATGACACGCCGTCCTCCGTGATCGAGTCTACGTTAAAGGGGTTCAACATCAGCATCCCTAGCCAGAGCAGTAGGGTGTACCGTGTGCGCCAGAGTGAATCATGTAGGTGATCATCCAGGCTGGTAAGCGTTACGTACACCGCTTCGAGATCCCGAACTGCATGTGGCAGTGCTTTTGCCACGTGCTTCAGTCCTCGAGCACAGCACAATTCATAAACTGCTTCGCAAATGGTGTCTAACAAACCGTCATTGAAAACTTGCCTTGGAGCTGAAATTGAATCACGTGATAGTCGCCTACTCAACTCAGTTGTCATAATCAAATGGATTGCTCAACGCAGGCAAAAAACTTTGATGCTGACGACATGAGTTTCTCTACTGCTTCCGCAATTTCGCTTTGCGGGGGGTGAAAGGAACAATAGAGTTTAATAGCGGTTGCGCTTTGCTCTCTCACAGATTCGGGCATCAAGCGCCCGTCGCTCGCTTGTTGCACCGCAACGCCATCACATATGTCGTCAATCGTCCTCCAGAATGCTGGCTTGTTCATACTTCGTAGGGCACCGCACGGACAAAGGAAGCAAGTAAGATCCTCCCTCGAGGAACCAACAATCAGACAGCCACCGCCCTCGACGCTG
>NW_008705584.1:86672-102284 GCF_000186865.1 Aureococcus anophagefferens
ACGCGGCGCCACAGGCCACCACTGCGCCGCTGCGGCCCGTTTTGGGCTTTGGGCGTCTATACTAGACTAGTGGGGCCCAGGGCTAGCCCAGGGGCGCCAGGGACGCCGCCGGGCCTAGTTGGCTTGCTACATGAGGGTGGTGCCCCCTTGGTCTGGGCATGGATCCCTCACCTTCAGATGCCGATCTCGTCCCTGATCCCTCATCGGGGTCCGGTCGCAGGGTCCGGTGAGGCCACCAGTTGAATTTTTTGACACCCGCGTCCATGGAATCATTTGAATTTTCTGAATACCTAAATCTGAGTTTGAGATCCCTGATCACGCCTCTTTAAGTGTATCCCCACACTTCGACTATGATCATGCCCCGCTAATGTATGAGTCATTGGGTAAACGCATGTCATGTCATCACTAGCGCCCTTGCTAAAAGCAAATGGACGAGCAACAAATGTGCGTGTGGGCAAGAAGACTGCAAGAATCGCACCCGAATCTGTTGTGAGAACCGGTGTTAGGTCGCGGTCCTCGAGAAACGCCCTCTGGCCACGAAGGAATGCGACCAGCGGGGTGGGCCGGTCATGCCAAGGCGCATGAAACATGTCTCCATCCCTTCTAGAACGCAGGGTTAGCGTTACGTTGCACGGGAGCCTGGCGATTTTGACACCATTTGAATTCTCAATGACTTGGAGCTGAGCAAAACTAGATTCCACAACAAAAAGGGAGCTGCTTTGACCAGAGGATGAAACACTACGAGGGGTCCGCGCAAAAGCTCTCAGCTCGGTACCTCTTCGAATAAGGACGATTGCGCAGGGTAGGTTTATTTGCCAGTCTTTCGGGCTGTTCGGATCGAGGATTCTTGCATCGGCCTCCAGTAACAGTTGAAATGGTATCGCATATTGTTCACTTTCAACGCCACTTTGACGGAATGCGATCCTAGTAAGACGGTTCAGAACCTACAAATTCACTAATTATCCACACACGATCATCGCCTCCTGTACGCAGCTTAAGACCTCGTGCCTCACAGGAGCTGGCGCCCCTGCGTAGGCGGAAAGGGAGATAGCACCGTCGATCCAAGTCGAGCTACCAAGCCATTGATCTGTAGCATGAGTGACCCAGTCTTCAAAGAACTGAGCTTGGCGATGTAACATACTTAAGCGATTTTGCAAGTGGTGGCTACCACCACAGAGCATGCTAAGGGAAGGTAATACTTCGATTCGTCCAAAATTGCGAAGGTAGTGAGACGAATCTGCATTCGTGGTGTCCTCACGCCAGCGCTTATTACCTGCGTCGAGGTAGGCAACGAGGTCACACTTGGTGGCAAAGAGAAGTGGTCGCACAAAGCAGGGTGTAGCCTGAGCTACCAACCCTTTGAAAACGTTACCCAACCGGGAACCACGGGCGAATCTCAGCAGAAATGACTCTGTCTGGTCATCTACGTGGTGTGCAAAGGCCACGTAACCACACCGTTGAGGTGAGAACGAGCCCAGAACGCCGCGGGCTAGGGCAAGAGATGCCTTGCGTCGCCATGTGCGGAAATTTATTTGGCTTGACCGCGTGTGAGATGAGTTGTAAGCTGTGCATTTAAAACCATAGCATCGCGCCAAAGCGGCCACGAAAAAAGCGTCACATATTGATACTTCACCTCGCTGCCCGTGTTCAAAATGTACTACCGAGACTGCCAACGGTGGTACAAAAGATGAGCGTGCCAGCGCCAAAAGATGTAGCAGCGCCACAGAGTCGCAGCCTCCTGAAACCGACGCAATCACGATATCTCCTCCAACAACACCGCAGTCTTTCCGCAGCGATGTGACGAAACGACTTTCTATTGCACACCAATTCTGTTTTGCACCGGTCACGAGTCGCCTGCTAGTCAAGACACCCAGCTTATTCTGCCTTGGAGCTGCCAATCCTGTAACACCGAATCGTAAACCTACTGACCACGCGCGAGCGAACGCCATTACCGTCAGCATACGCATTAGGAGTCGGTAATCCTGCAGCCCTACCCGTCTACATCGATGCACCAAAGCTCTACGTCGACTCCGTCAGCTCCAGGCGCTTGGGTCCTTGGACGATGCAGCGGTTCCAGGACTTGGCGCGGCCCTCGGTCTGTGGACCTTGCCGCGCCTCGGGCCCGGCGTCGAAGTAACTTAGTCTTTACCCCCGCGGTCGCGAATCCGTGTGCGGATTCGTTTTTCTTGAACTTTGAGCAGCCCGCTCTCCGGGTTTTGCGTGAGACCTTGACGCAAGCTGCATCGGGACGTCCTCTCGGGGCTCGTGGCCTTTGAACCGCTCAAAATTCCATTTTCGGCCCGCGCGCGCAGCGCAAAGTTCAGCGATAGTTGCCTTTGTGGGCTGCATGGGGCAGCGGCGCCTTCGACGACGAAACGGTGTGCGCGCGCGCCGCTAGGGCGTTCCCGCGCGCCGTCGAGGAGCGCGCGCACCCTGCGGGGAGCGGCCCGAGCGGCCTACGGCAGCCTCATGCGCGCTGGGAAGCCCGCGAGGGCGCCCCGGTATTGCCGCGCTTTGTGGCGAAAACGTCGTCCGCGGGGCCGCGCCGCCGTCTTCGAGCCCGACCGCCGACGCGCCGCCCCGGACCCGACGCGCGGCCGCAGACGCCGCCTCTGGGCGCGGCGGACGCGTCGGCGACCCCGCGCGCGGCCGAGGCATCGCCGCGGCGCCAGCGCCCGCGGAACACGCCTAGTGATTAGTCGGCGCCCTGGGCGTGAGGGACATGCAGTTGCGTTCGGTGCCGGGGCCGCAGACGGCGACGATGGAGCCGCCGTCCGTGGAGCAGTCGACGCAGTAGTACCGGGCGGCGTTGGGCTTGCCGCAGACGGAGCACGTGAGCTTCGGGTCCTTCGCCTGGCCGCCCGTGTCGCCCACGCGGCGCTGCTTCGTGGGGCTCGCGTACTTGTCGTGGTGCTTGAGGTGCTGGATGTGGTGGTTCGTGCCCGGCGACTGGGGCGCGCGCGGGCTCGACCGCGACGGCGACGCGGCCGGCTCCGCCGTGGACGCGGAGGAGCGGCGCGCGGGGGCCTCGTCGCCGCGGAGCAGGTGCAGGGCCACGGCCTGCGTGAACGCCTTGAGGCCCATGTCCTCGCCGTCGGGGTGCCAGTGGCAGTAGGCGAGGTACGCGTTGACGACGCACATGCCGAGCAGCGTCGCGAAGACGCGGTGCCACCAGCACTTCGTGTCCCAGGCCAGCTCGAGCGCGAGGGAGTGGCGGCCCTGGCGCAGGTGGTTGTGGCGGTCGATGGACCCGGCGCCGGCGTAGTAGTGGTTGACGCAGAGCGGCTGCGGGACGTCCTTCGTGACGATCGTGTGGCCGCCCGAGCCGTCGTTCTGGATGCGGCGCTTCGCGTGCGGCGTGCCCGGCGCCGTCGAGCCGGCCGAGAAGACGAAGCACTTGCGCTGGCCCGTGGCCTTGCCCGTGCTCTTGGACTTGCCCACGTCGAACCACATGAGCGCGGCGACGTCGACGCCGTGGACGCGCGTCGTCAGCGTCGTCGCGTCGCCGCGGTCCATCGCGTCGCCGTCGAGGCCCATGAGGTGCTTCATCGGGAAGCCCGAGTGGGCGGTCTTGACGACGCCCATGAAGTAGTGGCCGTTGATCTCCATGCACGCGACCGTCGTCGCGAGCGAGCCGAACGCGGAGTCGCCCAGCACGATGTGGGCCTTGCCGCGCCATCTCGACGTGAGGCGGAGGACCGCGCCCGTGCCCTTGGGGTAGTCCTTGTCGTAGAGCTTGGCCCGCTTCGAGTGCCTGCCCTCGACGAGCTCGATCTGCATCAAGATGCCCGTCTCGACGTCGCTCACGCCCATGATCTCGGCGCCGACGCCCTTGGGCTTGCGCGCGATCTTCTGCACGTGGGCCATGCCGTCGTCCGCCTTGGCGTCGAGTCCCTTCCACGCCGACATCGACTCGTCGACGCACTGGTAGACGCCGGGCGAGACCGCGTGGGCCCACGTGTCGTTGACGGCGCCCACGAACTCGCGCACCGGCACCCACGCGTCGGCGGTGCGGTCGTCCTGCGTGTAGTTGCAGAGGCGCAGCGCGCCCAGGATCTCCTCGAACCGGCTGTTCGTCATCCCGAACCGCCCGAGGTCCGGGCCCGGGTAGATGGCGTCGGGCGGCGTGTCCTTCTGCCAGTAGGCGGCGCGCGGGCCCGGGACGTCCTGCAGCGACATGGCCATGATGTAGCCGAAGAGCTGGAGCAACTCGGCGCGGTCCGGCTTCTTGCGGCCCTGGCGCATGTTGTCGCCCGTGGCCGTGACGATGCTGCCGAGCATGCCCACGGGGAAGAACCGCTCGAAGTAGGCCCCGGGCGGACGGTTGTCGCCGAGGTCGTTGCCCCAGTTCATGCTCGCGCGCCAGCTCCGGTCGCTGCGCCACGTCGTGGGCAGGCCGTGGGGCATGGCGGTCCAGACGACCTCGCCGAGCGTCTTGTGCGCGATGTTGACGCAGCCGGGCACGCCCTCCGTCTCGGCGCCGGCCTCCTCGTCGACGACGTCCTCGTCGACGTCCGACTCCTTCGAGTCCTCGTCCGAGTCGACGGGCTGGGGCTCGTCGGCGTGCGGCGGCGCGGCGAGCCGCGAAAGCACGCGCGGGACGACCTCGGACCGCATCGTCGTCCCTTTCACGTCCCAGTCGACCTTCCAGCGCTGCTGCTGGCGGTCCCGGGGCGGCACGTGCTCGACGAGCTTGCCCGTGAGCTTCTGGTTGCGCCAGCCCGTCCCGAGGGCCTCGCGAAGGGCCGCATCCAATCCGGCCTTGTGGGCGACGATTTCGACCGCATCGCCGACGGCGAGCTCACTCTCCATCGTCGCCTGGCGCGTCATCCTTGTCGATTTGAGCAAACTCAAGTCGTGCGGGCATCTACGCGCCGGCGCCGAGGCAGACGAAGTCGCAGCGTCGACCGACGACGACTGGGTTGAGCTCGACGAAGCGCTTCGGAGAATCCGTGTGCGGATTCGCAATCCGTCTGCGGATTCGTGCGGGGGTAAAGATTAGTTGCTCGGGAAGATCGGGAAGACGATCGGTCGAATTCGCGAGAAAGCGAAGCTTAGTCGGCTGGCGTCCCCGCCGGGTAAAAGTCGATCGAATACAGTCGACACTTAATGATCGACACGTGCCGCGTTTTGGCGGTTGTAGGGAGAAATACCCCAAACTAGGGTACTAAGGAACGTTGATGTCAACGTTACGGGGAAGTGCAGTGTCATCTCCATAGTGTGACGTCGCGATAGAGAGGGAACAGGGTAATGTAAATTACGGGGATGATGGGGAATCACGAAGCTACTCAATTCAGATAGATCCCTTTTTCAAGTTCACTATACTGACTACGAGGAATTCCCTTTTCAGGCTCAGCCCCGCAACTCTCCTTACGCATAAACCGTGGAGAATCAAAGTATAAGGGAGGAGAGGAGGGGCCTAGGGCGCGTCAAAGTAGCAGGATAGTAAACTCCGGGACAGGGAGGCAGCCTGATGGGGCTCCCACACTGGCATGGTACGTATCGGTCCCGCTCTCGACCCCCGCACACGGGCGGAGTTTAAACTTGGCTTATTGCGCTAGTTTTCGTATCGCGCGCGCACACGCTCTATCACCCTAGCGCTAGCCCCCTCCGTGTCTTCCGAACATCACCATCGTCATCAGCATCGTCAGTCGAATAATTTTGGGATCCCATTTTGATAATGCCCGCTGCTGATTCCCTGCGTAAAGGGACTGGTCTGAGGAAAGACACGACACACTCGCAGAATACGTTTTTTTTTGTCTGTACGAGAGCGCTTTTGTGTTGGCCAGATCTCGGGGGTTTGCTTTGTAATAGAGGTTGTTTAGACATCACAAGACGGCCCCTGCGGTTGTACCTCATACGCCAGTAGAACGTCCGACAGCGACGAGGAGGCCCTGGAGTGTCACCGATATATCATCACGTTCATTGGTATCTTCTGAAGTTGCGAGAGCAATCTTGTACATATCTATTGCATCTTCTGTGGCGTCTTGAGCGGCGAGAACATCAGCAAGTCGTCTCCGTGTGTGTGCATTTGCTCCCTTTTTTGGTTCCGCAGCAACGGCACGTCGGAGCAGCGCTTCAGCAAGAGCATATCGCTCGAGCGCGAAGTACGCGTTTCCAAGTTCTCGCAGAAGAGAGGCATCATTGAGCCCAAGCGTCATGGCAAGGTCGAGGACTTTTGATGCGTGTGCCTCAGCATCGCAGGGATCGGCCTCCGTCGCATGCAGAAGAGCAAGCCATGCGTGAGGCGGCGCATTGCGAGCAGAACGGACCGTCGCACGTCTAAGAAAGGTGTCAGCTTCCGTTGTGCGCCCGAGGCGTAGACTGGCGGCACCCGCCCCGAGCCAGAGGCTTGAAGTCTGCCATTCCTTTGCGGCGACAATAAACGCATCGCGCGCAGCATCATACTGGCGTGTCTGAAGGAGACTTTTTGCGTGCTTAATCCGAAGTGCCAGGGGTATGATGTCAACCGGAGATCGTTGATGGCACAATCGAATTGCCTCCTTGTAGGGATCAATCGCCTCTTCAATCCGACCCTGGTCGTAAAGCGCATCACCTAATGTTTCGTAAGCCCACGCGCTTGGCGCAGTTGAGGTTGCGAGTGATGCAAGGTCCACTGCCCGTGCTGGCTCGTCAAAGCGCGCGGATTTAGCATCGAGGACACACTTTTGGGCAACAAGAATCGACGGCATTTGAGTAGGTGCTTGTGCACTCACATAAGCTCCAGCATTTGCGGCCAACAAGGCTCGATTTACGATATTAATTGCACGCGCAGATGCACTCACGAGAGACCAGCGCTGGAGATACTCGGCAGCATTCTGAAAAGCAGCGACGGCCCTGTAGATCTTGGGAATATTGTCTGCCACTGCTGTTGCTGCTCTCACTGCAGCGTCGTGTGCCCCAATGCCATCCTCCTGTACATCCAGAACAACACAGAGAAGCGCTGCATCCAACGCAACTGAGGGTGTTGCCCCATTGGATGTGGATAATTCTCTGAGGACTGCTTGGAGCGCATTTCTGGCTTCGACCAATCGGCCTTGTTCGAGGAAGATACACCCCCGGAGACGTAAAGCACTGATATGGTTAATATCTGACAGTTGCAAAGCGAGACTCTCATCAAGAGCATGTCTCGCTTCGTCAAGGCAGTCAGCACAGAAAGAAAGCCGCCCTTTCGCATTGCCGAGCGCCCGGAGCAGGAAAGTCGAGTACTCGTACCATGTCTCTGCCATGATGTTTTGGTCGGAAGCTGACAAAGTTGCAACAGACAGCATTGCTTTGTGTTCGTCCGCCGCAACACACCAGAGCTCATTTGCTTCGGCGTCTGCCTATTGGTGGAAGATACGACGTCACCATATATGATTAAAAGAATTTCCCATCCAAAAGTTGTATCTCGGACAACTCACCGCCAGTACAAGCCGCTGGCCGAGTACATCTTCAGCGGACGGCAGTCGCGGGTTGTTTGCCGCGTCTTGATGCACGCCGTCACAGCCACGAACCGTGAGAAGAGTGTTTGTAACCTCCATCAGGTGAGTGTAAGCTTCGCCGATGAGCTCCTGCTCCCCGCTCTCGTTCTCTGGCTGGACTGGATACCTTTTTCGAATGACACGCTGGATTCTAGGTGTGAGATTTAGACGGAATCCATGTGAGGTTGAGTCCTCGTCGAGGAGCTTCTTCAACCGCCGTTGCCGCTGCTCACTGTCGCAGCCAACGAATTCTCTCTTCTTCTGAAGTACCTCGTATGTCTCCAAGACCTTGCCGAGTGTTGCGTCAATCTCCTGTTCCAGTTCGCCATCTACATTCCGGGGCATCTTCTTCTTGAGACTCCGCTTTGGCGGCACACAGTCGAGCATACTCAGATGCTGATGAAGCTTTTGACTGGGCTTCATCCCGGACCAGGCGCCCATTGTATCATAGCTGCTTGGGAGACCTAGGACAAGCAGCCATAATTGAACCCCCCCGACACGCGCACGATTTAAAAGACACCGAACGCGCACCTTTGATATGCACGCAAATTATGGCAGTACATCCTTCAATAGCTACGGCCAAGGGACGGGGTGAGGCACGCGGAACGGGCGCTTCCTCATCCTCGATTGGAGGTTGGCCAGTCCGCGGAGGTAATGGGGCCAGAGCGCTCTTGCCCACGCCGAAGGAGGTTAGCTTTAGAGCAGCCGACAGCCGCGAGTTGGGAACGTCGAGAAAAGATTCAACCGGGACCGTTGCTGCTAACATGGCAATATTATCGGCGTGCTTCAAGGCAAGAACAAGGACCCACTTTTCTTTAGTGCGAGGCATATCGAGCCATGTTGGAAGGCTTAAAAAAATCGACGGGGGCACGGGTGAATCCCTGGTCCAGCTTATGGTACACGTTTCGAGCTCAATCGCTGTTTTTGCTTCTCTGGTCTCGGTCGACTCATTAGCCTGTCGCTCAGCTCCTTCATTTTTGCCCACAATAGCAGACCAGAACCTATGAGGTCAAGCTGGAATTTTAAAGTTACACACATTGAGTCTTCTGCGCGCTAGGATGGTGTTTGTGTTTTCTTCAAGACACTGAGCTGGACGTCGTTCGAGGATTATCGGATGGAATTTTCCCCGTGACCACGTCGTTATCCATGACATCGCACTCAAGCTGCAGACTTATCTCGAGGTCAAAGGTGGCAAGTTGGGTGGGTTCCTCAGCTTCAGCTTGGGATGAAAACCACTCTGACGGTGCTGCGTGGATGGCAGAATCTGAGAATTCTAGTATTGTGCCGCCAAGCATCGCATCAAATAGCGCATTTGTTGCAGAGAGACTCAGAGATAGGTAAGAAGAAGCGCCATGATCGACGAGCAGTGATGTCGATGGCTCGCTACCGTTATCTTCTTGCTTCTGTCCTAGTGGGAGTCTGGATTCCCATCGAAGGGTCGATGTCTCCGCGAGCGCGGTTCTGAGCGGCAGACGCAGGACCCCGAGGAAAGGGTCAGATTCAACGTCGAAGGCACGGCCACGGACAAGACGCACCTCGACCACAGCTACCTGATTCAACAATATTGATGCAAGTGCATCATTGGGCTGTTCTGCTTCAGCTCCAAAGCTCGAGAATTCCATTGATTCGAATCTTGCGGTCAGATTGCCCGGGGTTTCATCCGTCTCATCGCATTCTACCTTCGTTTCGAATAGCGCAGGACCCGTGCCGCCAGCGGCAAACGGCGACGTCGATCGCCACGGTACACGACCATTAGATCCAGCAGACTCGATGTAAGCAACGATATAGACCCTAATCAGCCCGCCTGGCGAGAGCTCGGGTAATTCGGACTGATTGAGATGTAGTACAAGGCCAGACGCCTCTAACAGAACGGACATCGCAACAGCTCGATCGAAAGATATTATCAAGATATGCTTAAGCCCGCTTGTTAATGCAACTTTTCAAGGCGGCTGAAGTTTTTGAGTTGATGGCCCAGCGCGCAAGGCGACATTGGGCTCTTTCAGGTGCAACAAGGGCCGGAGGAATCGGTGGCCATGGCGCCGAGAGCGAGATCTCCAAAGTTGCGGTTTACATGGCATTCTAACCTTCTGCGGCTGAAATCATTGATCTCGCGTCGGAGTTGCGCCAAGAACGGGGGAGTGCAGTGTCATTTCCATAGTGTGACGTCGCGACTCGGATAGTAAGGGAGCAAGGCAATGTAGATTATGGGGATGCTGGTGACTCGAGCTAATGCTCTATTCAGATAGATCCCTTTTGCAAGTTCACTATACCGTAGTGACTGACCACGAGGAATTCCCTTTTCAGGTGCAGCCCCGTAATTCCCCTTAGCAGAAACCGTCACGGTGGAGAAAAAGTACAAGGGGGGAGGGGGGGGGCTAACTAGGGATACTCTCATATTCCTCTAACTAGAGAAAGCTCTCTAACTAAAGCTAGAGAGCGAGAAGCGAGGGGGGTGTGCCCTTGGGTGGCTGCGGTGATCGACGACTCTTCTAATCTAGCTGAGCGCCGCTCACCCCAGGAACCTAACTTCAGATGTCGATTTCATCACTGCCCGCCTTCACTGACTGCACGAATGCTCCCGTTGTGTCAACCGCCCGCAAACACCCAGGGCACACCCCGAGGGAGAGGAGTAGTACGAAGAGATGATGTGAGCTTTCAAGATGAGCATCCCGCTGTCCTCCGTCTTGACATCGCAACCCTCGCATGATGAATGCGCAATCACCCCGGTTTTAGTTTCTTTAACGGACTAATCGTCTTGGGCGTTCCAATTTGCCTTAACATTTCGCTGGGTCACATGGGTATTTAGTACATCCTGCATTGTAGAAGGCGTGAACACGGCATCTTTGCAACAGAAAGCAGCTGCCTGCCACGCAATCACTAATTTCTGAATCTCACGTCCTGAGAATCCCTTGGTTGCCGCAACTGCAGATTTAAGATGCGTATCACCCACACCATTCATTACAACATGCGACGAGCCAGTGCTACGTCCTTGTCCTTGGCCAAAATATTCGTCGACGTACTGCGCAAGCATGCGTTCCCTTTCCTGGTCAGTTGGCAGTGTGAATTCTACTATTTCATCGATGCGATCGTTGATGGCCCAGTCAAATTCTTGAGGAGCATTCGAGGCGTAAACAAGCATGAAGTCGCTCGAGGGCTCCCCCGTGCCTGAGATCAAGTCAAGACAGTGAGAACTAACAAGTTTCCTTGGCGCGGTTAGACGCGATATAGAAAGGCATTGAAAGCGTTGCGTAAATCCTCGGAAATGGTCTCGGTTGTGCGTTTGCGCAGGAATGCATCAGCCTCGTCGATAAATAAAAGCAAACCCTTCCGGGAATTCTTAGCCCAGTCAAACAACTTGTGGATCTCAGCAACGGCATCACGTCCAAGTGGCGCAACATCGCCACCTGTGAGAATTGCGTAATCCAAACCAGAATGCGCTGCGAGCTGCTTGGCGAACATGGTCTTGCCCGTACCAGGAGGTCCATGGAGGAGGACATGACGAAAAGGCGCACTGTTGGTCTTCGTGTGTTTCGTTGATGTAGAAATTTGCCGCAGGCGCTTTTCGAGACACGACTCAAGAATCACTCGATCAAGAGCATCAGTTCGAACGGAAGGCTGCGTTATCTGCAATATGTGCGCCAGTGGACGAAACGTCAGGGGCGACCTGCGGGATGTTTCACGTACAAGGCTTGGTTTCCCAAGCTGTGTAGCTAAATAGTTCCCGGAAACTGTGGCGAGAATGCGCGCACCATATACACCAAGCGCCAGACAAGATGTCATCGCAACAGCATTGGTCATCTGCTGGCGGTCACCCAAGAATACTTTAGCACCATTTCCCAAAGAAGAAAAACCAGCAGATATCGACTGTAGCAGTGTCTCGCGCCGCTCCCGCATTTCGGCGCGCATCCTTTCCAACGATAGATCATGATTATCGCGTTCAGATTGTGCCCTGGCCTGAGCTTCTGCTTCAGCGCGCTTCAGCTCTGTCTTGGCGCGCAGCTCTGCCTCAAAATGCAGCGTTTTGCGACGGAGCTCTTCCTGGCGACGAACAGACTCTTCTAACCGTCGTAACTCTGCCTCCCGCGCCTCGCGCTGAGCACCTAGTTGCGCTGCACAGCGCTGTCGCTCTAAATCGTCTGCATGCTTTGCTTGGCGGTTTGCATGCTCTGTTTGCGCCTATTGTGAGTTTGTTAAAATAAGGACGGTTGAGTCACACTGTTGTAACAGCAAGAGTTTGACGGGCCTCGTCACCTTCATCCTTGATGCGTTCTATTTCGTATTTACGCGACTGCATTTCGTAGGCTGCCTGGCGCGTCTCGTGTTCTAGCTGCTTCGTCGTTTCATGCTGCAGGATGACGTCGAAGGCCAGAGCAGCCTGAGCCGCCGCGAGAATAATTCGTACGATGACACAGCAGTGGACGCAGACACACGCATTTGTGGAAGCATCGATTTCGCGCGCCGCCTTCGCTGCTCGTTCTAGCCCCGTTGGATCGAAACCTAGAGGCTTGCATGGACAAGGTTCCATTCGAGTCCATCCGCACCGGAGCCGCTGTAGCCCCTTTCTTCCTTTGTAGCAGTTCGCATCGCCTGGTCTCCCGGTGTTTTCTTTGTGCTGAAAATGCCCAACATGGTTTCCTCGCTGAAAATGACAAATAAATACATGCAACCAGGGACGCTCAATTGGGCATGATGGTGCTCTGAGAATGGGGTGAGGTAGTGGTGGTAGGCGCGACCGGCGCAGTATGACGTCGCCGCAGCGTACATGCTTGCAAAGCCGAGCCACACGTACTACGCACGCTATCCAGCAGGATGGCACGACTACCTGCGCCGCAAGCACGGCGAGCCGCCGTACAACCCCGACGACTTCTACCTGCGCGTCGACAATAAATAAGCTTTATAGCGCACGCTGCGCCTTCCCTGTAATTCGCAACTCGTAGAGTAAGGATTTGGGAAGCGTAGCGGGGCAGAATTTTCCACTAATAGCACGGTGGTGTGTCTGTGTCCTCCGGGAGTTTAGTAAAAAACTCAGCACTTCGTCATCGAAACCAAAATCGACGCGATCTGGACCGACGTTTCAATTGGGGTATTCCTCAGGTAAGTTGTATTCTATCCGCGCCAACTCGACGCTGGTGCCGCGCGCCGCGCGTGGGACCCCCACCGGGGGCTTTCGAAACGAATCGAAACACCGTTTTCGCGCGTCAGCGCGCGCGTCTAGGCCAGAAGATTGGTTCGTAGGGTGTACCAAACCCATGCGGACCCGGGCGCGGCGGGTCTGCGCCGTCGGGCGACGTGAGTCGCGCGCGATCGCGGCCGAGGTCGTCTCGGTGAAACGAGCGGAGCCGGCGCGCCGCGCGCGCGAACAGATGAACGAAACTCGTAACCTCAACGATCGTTCGTCGAGCGCGAGCGGCTACGATGATGTGTGGTGTTCGTTCCGGGCTCTGCGGGGCGAGTTGGCGGTGCCCGTGGGGCTCGACGCCCGCGCCTTCGTGCGCGGCCGTCAGCGGTCTTCAAACCGCAGGCGGTGCGGGCGCCGCAGCGCACGCACGACGCCAAACAACACGCACGATGTGACCTCGTACATCAAGTCTAACAACGTCCGTGCACGCACGGGACGACGTCGCCTCGCGCCCAGCCGCGGCGCATCGCAACTGCAGTATCTCAGACTAAACCGTCACTTTTGCCTTCACGAGTCACGTTGAAGTTCACTTCGACCTCCACTTCTGGTTCCGCGGGAGGGGAGCTTTCGGGCCCCGGGCGCGCGACGGAGGCGCGGCACTCGTGGCGCGGCAGAGGCCTCCCTGGCCCAGTCCCCGCACCTCCGCCCAATATGGCGTATTTTTCTGCATCTAACTGCTCTCCATAGCCCTCCTCCCCGTGTAAAACGAGACGGACAGTTGTTGCGTGCGCGAAGCTTCAGCTGTAGTTATCATTAAAATAAATTTCCGGCGCAAAGCACCACTCTGTACTGGTTTCTTCCAATTCCTGGGATTCGTAGCTTCAACTTGACGATTGAAGTTCAACAAAATCCCCATGTTGAACGACTAGCTGACTAGAATTCAGCCCGGGCGGGTTTGTGGCACTTTTGCAACGTCGGCCTATTTTCGAAATACGCTCACCCACTTCAATTATGGATCACCGGTCTGCGCAAAGTGATATAGAAGAGAGGGTGAGGTTACAAACCATATTGTGACCAAATGTGTGCTACCGCTAGGTTATTGGCGAAGAATATAAGATCTGGAAAAGGAACGCTCCCTTCTTGTATGATACTGTCATGACACACGCATTAGAATGGCCAACGCTCACAGTACAATGGATGCCGGGCGCCAGTCGGTATATTGTTATCACCATGAGACTTTTTGCGGATGGCTCGATATTTTTAGGTCGACATCGAATGATTATGATCTGCATAAACTATTATTAGGAACTCATACCTCTAACGGAGAGCAAAATTATCTTATGGTCGCAGCCGTCAAATTGCCAACCGCAGATACTGATTTCGTGGAGAATAGCCTCACTAATCCTCCTTCAGCTAAGGGAAAGATTGAAATCAAGATAAAGATTCTGCATCAGGGAGAAGTGAATAGGTGCATTGCAATGGGTTCGCACCCCCGGAGATTTTGCTCGGTTTAGGGCTAGGTACATGCCGCAAAATCCGTTCATTGTTGCGACCAAATCTCCTTGTGCTGATGTGTTTGTCTTCGACATGTCAAAACATCCGTCCGTCCCGAGCGCGGGAAAGGGTTTCTGTCCAGAACATCATTGCACCGGACATTCGAAGGAAGGATACGGTCTGTCCTGGAATCCGCATCGTACAGGCCAGTTGTTAAGTGGTTCAGATGATGCGCAAATTTGTCTTTGGGATGTGAATGAAGCCGGGCAAAGTGTCCCATGCGTTGCCTCCTGGAACGGACACTTAGACGTGATCGAGGATGTAGCTTGGCACCAACAGTGTCCGACCATTTTTGGATCAGTTGGTGATGACCGGCGATTCCTCTTGTGGGACGCACGTGCGAACCATACAGAACGCCCAATGATTCTTGTAGACCATGCCCACGATGATGACATCAACACACTGGCATTTAGCCCACAAAATGAATTTCTTGGTGTCACTGGTTCCACTGATGCAACGGTAAAATTGTGGGATCTAAGGAATACTTCTGGAGCTGTATATACACTTCGAGGACACCACAAGGAGGTTTTCCAGCTTCAGTGGTCTCCTTGCAATGAATCTGTGGTGGCCTCCTGTGGTGCTGATAGAAGAGTTAACATCTGGGATTTGAGCAGGATTGGTACAGACGCCTCGCCGAGTGATGTGGACAATGCCCCAAAAGAGTTACTCTTTGTTCATGGCGGGCACACTAGTAAGGTATCAGACTTTAGTTGGAACACGATAGATCCTTGGGTCTTTTCATCAGTCTCTGAAGACAATGTCTTGCAGATCTGGAAACCGGTGCATGATACGCCTGCCCTAAGGTCTTCAAATTTTCATGTAGGCTGATTTCGCTCGGGGACAGTTTCCGGTAAAAAGTTAATCGCACAGTTACTGATCTAGTCTCAGCTTTGGACGTGGAACTTTTGAGTCCTACGCCGCTGAGTGGTGCCTTGGCTTGCTAGGGCCATGTCTGGCAGCATAGCTTCATCGAGAGTTCGATATTGATTCATTGACAATCTCAGACCAGGCTGGCCAATTTCGAAACAAAGTTTGGGTTACGTCAAGACATGTTTTAGTTTGCCAACACCTTCAGGTTCATCCTCTTGAATAGGGCCGGACCTGTGTCTGTTTGCTTTGATGCCTGCCGGGTCGACCCATTCGTGCCACCCTAGCCGCCGGACTCGTCGGGTAGTCAGCACAAAGGCCCGGGGTGGCCAGCACGGAATCGGCGCAGTGGCGTCGGCCCACTGGCACGCGCGCGTGCGAGCTCTGGGTCGAAGTCACAATGTGGCTAACCTACCCCAGGGGCGCCCAGCCCGCGGGAAATTCGACGCGTTCTAGTTTGGGGGCCGCCCGGCCCCCCGGCGCCTGAATAAAGCCCCTGGGGCCAGCACCCCCAGCGCCCCCCAGCCGCCGACCCAAAATTGTCGGGGGCGTTTCGGGTTCCTTGGGGTCCCGTCCGGGTCCCGTCCGGCGCGGGGGAGGGGGGGGGGG
>NW_008705584.1:102340-108230 GCF_000186865.1 Aureococcus anophagefferens
GAGGTCATACGAAACCCATGTCAATTTACCAACTCAGCCTCTTTAATTAGCGGCTACTTAGCGGCTACATGCCGACATCCAATGGGCGAGATTGCGCAGCTAGACGCGACTACCTTCAGCACGCCGGCGTCACTGGCACTGCACATGACGGCAAGTGTGACGGCCGTAAAAGTTGAGGACGGGGGGCAATACCATTCAAGGAAGATCTTATCGTCCGAGAGGCTTTCGACCAATGTTTCCTGGCCACCCGTTTTTGTTGCAGCACTTTTGTTTCGCCATTATTATCAGCGGGTCCCGCTGATAGCCACACATATCAAAACTTAATGCAACAAAAAAATCGCGGAGCCATTCGGACAAAAGCTCGGTCCAATGTCGTCCTTGAATCGTACTGCCCCCCGGTCACTTGTAAGTTTGCCGGTACTAGTGCCGGGACCCCACTACCTCGAGACCCTGGGGGGTGCACTTGTAGTCGGAGGACCCGATGACTGGCGAGAACTCGGAACCGCCGGCGAGCTCGCTAAGCCGGCCAAGCCTGGCTTATTTGACCCCGTCTATTCCTTCGTAGCAGGTAAAACCTTTCATGTTGAGGAGCGTGTCGTCACCGCCTTTGCCGAGAACGTACTCAGTGAGCGCATCGAACTTGTACTCGTTCGTATAGTGGAGAGCTGTGCATCCCGTCGAATTCTGCGCGTTGATGTCCGCGCCGCGGCGCAGGAGCATCTTGAGCATCTTCTTGCTGTTTTGTTGCGCAGCGATGATGATGAGCGTGTTGCCATGTGCGTCCCTGTTCTCAATGGAGACCTCCTGGTCGAGACATTCTTCTACACCGTCACAGTGGCCCAATTTGCAGCGTACAAAGCACAGATTTTCAAGCTCAGAAAAGATGTCGGCGTTTGTCGCGGTGGCCTTGCCAGATTGGGCAAGGAGCCTGTCCTTGGCGCCCATTGCCGCATCTGGCGTCATATTCTTTTCACGCTCAAGCGCGCGCACGGTCGCCTCGAGAATGTCCGTGATCAGAATGCAGTCGTCGCTCAAAGTTTGGAACGTCATTGGTTCGTAGCTGATCCCGCTTGCTGGGTGCACCATACCAACGATCGTAGGGCGACTTGCCGTATTTACGACGGAATCGACAGCGCCTTGTATCCGCGCTTCGATAAAACTCGCACGCATCGTGACCTGTGGCGATAGGGTGAGGGGGGACAGGGTACGAGGCACATGGGTGATTGAGCTGCACGTCCTCGAGACATTCCTTTGTATACTACACTGCCATTGACGTCATGTTTCTTGTCGCGATGAAGGCGTCGCCAGGCGTTATGGCTGCCATCTGGATCTCCGGGCTTGACTCCAAGCTCGAGAGGAGGAATGACCCCTTCGTCTATATCTCTATCATCGTCCTCGATCGGCGAGCGGTCGAGGAGCGCCAGGTCCTACATGGAGTAGATTGATTGTCGGGTGTAAGGGAGTCCGGAGGGGGGCAGGGGTACGACCTCTGGGTGTTCTGTCGCTTCTTCGAAAATCTCGCGGGCCTCGGCGTCTCTGACAAGCCTGACGTTCCCTGCTGACTGAGCGACATGGAGCGAGGAGATACCGAGCTTGTGAGCGAGCATATGGACAACGCCGTCGCTCGCAACGAGCGCATCCCTGCCATTCAGTGACTCCCCTGGCCCCGTGAGTGCGCTCTCGGCGTCAGCATCGTCATCGTTATCGTCATCGTCACTGCCACGAACCTGGCCGTCTGCGGGCCCGTCGCCGTAGATTTCGTCTTGAGCGTCGTTACGTAGAGCTTGGGATTTGCGCCGTTTTCTGTCAGCGAGGAGTGCGCGGCCATCAACGATTTTTTGCGCAAGGCGTGCCTCTCGAGCTTCTAATTCCTTGCGCCTATTCGGAGACAGACTTTGACTGACAACCAATGCGCGCGGATGGTGTGAGAGAGAAGGTCATCATCATAGCTTGCGATGCCATAGCGCCGTTCCTGCCGTTTCCACGCGGGTAATCGCTCGCGCTCGGCCTTGAGTCTCTTCACGAAGGCGGCAAGGCCGCCACGGCTAAGAGCTCGAAAGCCGACGTGGCGAAGATGAACCGTGTAGAAACCAGGGTCGTTGGATCCCTGGTGACGTGTTTTGCGAAGGATGTGGACGTAGTCGTCAATCGTCCGGGACCGCGACAGGACTTCAGTACAGAGTTCCTCGCTATGTCGAGTCGAGCGGCCCGTGAGGCTGCCCTTGTTAGGCGTCGCACCGAATTGTGTGAGGCTGAAGACACGCGTGTCCATGTCGAGGACGGGCACGAGGAGAACCGATACGGTCTTTAGGCGGAAGCCGCGGTCGTCGACACAAGGTGCGGCACGGCGGTGCGTGGGGGTTGTCGGGGGCGTTCCCCAGTGTGCTGGTACGTCGCTTCTGCCTTCATCACACTCAGAGGCTGGCTGCCAGTCGAGGTCCGTTTCGCACGCCGTCAGCACAACAAGGCGGGTCGAGAACTCATCCGTCACCCGCGACTCCAAGGAAGCACGAGCTGCGCGGCCCGTGGCATCCGAGCCACGTGCGAGTGGGATGGTGATGTCGCGAGGACACTCAAAGACGCTCGGTGGGTTCAGGTTTGCCGTGTCCCAGGACGTCTGCTTCGGCGCAAGGACGATGAAGTCGAGCGCCATCGTGACAGCGATTTTGACACCCTTCAGGGATCCAGGTGTTGTGTCGCGCGAGAACGTTGCCACCTGTGCGAAGAAACTCCCCGAAGGAGAAAAAAAAGGGCGGGTGTCTCGCAAAAGGCGGTTGTGACGCCCGACACCCAATGCGTCCGATGCACGCGTCGAAATCTGAGGCAGATCGGCGCAGGGCATCGCAGCTCCACTCTGATCGACGTCGGCGTCATCGTGGTGTCTGTCTGGGAGGAGGCCTCGCGCAAAGCATATGTTGACGGCAAAGCGCAGGCCTGGAGGCCCCACAACGCAGAGGCCAGGCACAACAAGTGCGCGGTCCACGTGACCACAAACAGCGACTGCGAGGCCTGCGTGCGTATTCAGGAGGGTTGGATATAACTGCCACGCGGGGAATCCCGCTGACGGGGCGCCGACCCATCGCTTGGCACAGACGACCGCACAGCGCCCTGCCAGGTGATGTCTTCATCGTCCCAAGGCGGGGGATTCCGGAGGCCCTGGGCCGCTGCATCCTTACCGAAGCAATAGCCTTCGACGGGCCGCCACTCTTCCTCTCGCCTCCCATAGTCGACGCTTCGCTCCGTCGCAGCGTAGACGACCTGCGTGACACGTGGCATTACGATGGCCCCTTCGCTGACTTGGCGCCACGCCTTCGTGCGCAAGCGTACTTATAGGCACACATGGACACGGGCCCATGGTGAGGTCAGGGACTCGCTCGTTGCCGGGCCGCGACGTGTCGAGGGAGATGGCTCCGATAAGGGCCAGCGTCCGAGCAACGAGCCGCTTGAAGTCAAAGCCGTGGCCAAGCCATGAGTTTAGACTATCGGGTGATCGAAGCCGGAGTGATTCGTCAACGACTTCGAACTGTTCAACGAGACGTGCATAGATTCCGCCTTGGCCGTGCTCGCACCACCAGGTCACTGACGTCAGCCTTGCATGGCCAAGGCCGAGATGCCTGTGTTTCCACCGGTATCAGGAGTATGCGTCGGTCGATCGTCGGTTGGGATGCAGACTAGTCTGATGGACGCGAACGGTGTATTCAACTCACAGTAAATTGGAGTGGCGTGCGCACATGCGAGCGATGTAGCATCGCCTTATCGAGCGACACTGGCAGCGCGCGACACTACCTCAAGCGCATCGAGACGGTGACGACGGACACGGAACGCTTGACCTGTGCAAGTGACAACCGTGAACGCAGCACTGGCGACGGAAATTTGGGTCACATTGGTCAGAGACGCACACCTCTCACTTCATATAAATTCCCAAAGACAGCAAACCTGCTCGAGAAGGCCCAAGCAGAGACGACCGAACGACGCATCCGGACGCATCCATATTTTACAGGCGTGATCGTCTCCAATAATTAACGCTGACACGGGACGCAACCATGGCCCCCAAGCAAGACCAGATCGAAGAATACAATGCGATCCTTGTCGTGTTCGTGTGGCTCACACACGTAAATATGCAGCGCACAAGCCGTCATTTCTCGAGCACCGGGCCCTGCAGTTCCACAGCCCTGGGCGTGAACCTGTGAGGACGGCATGTTGAAGTCTGTCGAGAGCCGGACCTCATGCAGCAAGTTAATCTCGTTTGTCACCAGAAAGGCGAACCCCTCGGGGATACAGGGTTACTAATCTCGAAACCCGCCATCGACCAAACATTAAAATCCGGAAGATATGAACCCAGGCTCAATATCTGCGCTGCAGCGGACGAGGTAGCGCACACGCGGCGAAGGTCGCAAAGCCGGCGGAGGTCGCGCTTCGACGAGTGGAGCATGGCGCAGTATCGCATCTTCATCATTTACGGCCGTGATCTCAGTGCCCGTCAAGGCATCATAAAAGCCAATGCGCCATTTGGGCTGTCGGTCACAGAATGGCCAGAACCTCCGCTCAACTTTGACCTCGTAGGCGACGCCGGCATGCACCACCGGCTCTGCCGCAAGTAGCGTCACTGTGACCTAGAAGCCGGCTGGTTGTCCCACCGAGCTAGTGTGTCACATCACGATAAACCCCCCACACCCCCTTGCTGTCCGGACGGACGCAGCGATCCAGACGGGGGCTATCGCAAACCTGTGCCAAAAGAAACAAAAAGTTAGTCAAAATCCCATTTTATGTGCGGGGCTTGTGATCGATGTATAGGTCGCTCGGCACAGTCTCGGGCGTGTCCTCTCATCGAATAACGAATGGACTTGAGGAACGAAACTCTTCTTGTTGTCATAAAAGAAATCGCAATTTTGCGCAGTTGACGACGTGACTGGTGACGTAGCTGGTGGCGCCAGCGTGGGCGCGGCACCACGCGATATCACACCCGGAGCTAGCCCTAGAGTTTGATTCGCACACCGGGTCATGGCTATGGCGACGGACTGGATTTGGCTACCAACGTCAGCAATGGCCCGGGTGTCGATTCGAGCGTGGCGTAGTCTCCGCCCAACGTTGCCATCTTCGAGATGATCCAGGTTCGTGAGCCAGATCTGGTGCACGTCGAGCACAAAGCGCCGTGCGACGCATCGCCTAGGTATTGGGCCGCGGCTCAGACTTGTGGGAAACACAAGATTGGGAGGGCGCAGGCGGACCGTGCATGCGCGCGCGCCCCAGGCAGCGGCGATTTTCCTCAAGAATGTGTTTGTCGCAGAAGACGAGGAGCGGATGGCGGACAACGTGAACGGCGCCGATGATAACATTCTTTCGAGCCATTTCCACCTGAAGCGCCTGTGCCTCGACACTAACCCTGTATGCCTTTTCCCGATTTGTTTCATTGCGATATTTGCAAGCGAGATCTTCCACGGACCAGTTTATTGGACCTGTTTTCTCGCGCATGTCTTTCTTTCGGTCTCCACTGTCATGTATTGCAGCGCCGAGGGACGTCACAGTTGAAGATGGCCGAGAGGCATCACTACCACCTGATGTCTGCTGCGGACGCACCCCACCATATAAACCGCCCATACTATATGCACCCAACTCCGGAGGCGCATTAGCGACGAAGAAGGGCGATGTCCGAAGTTTCTCGAGAGCCTCCTGCTTTGTCGGTATACGCCGCATCCGAGCCATGGTCAGAGATTTCAGCGCGCCATTCTGCTGCGATCGCGACGACGATAGGGTCGTAGCTGACACCGTTCCCGAGGCACTACCCGACGTCCCTCGACCACAAAGTGCTGGGAGCTCGCTGGCGCGGCGCGAGGCTCTAGCCACCGATCCCTGGGGCACGTTCAATCCCCGGTCTCCCTGTTGTGACAGC
>NW_008705584.1:108280-115178 GCF_000186865.1 Aureococcus anophagefferens
TNAGGGGGGGGGGGGGGGGGGGGCTCAGCTGAACGACGAGTTCAACACATGAAAACCTCTCACGAATGCAGTGTTCTGTCGGCCGTCCTACAACCGATATGCGATTTAGCGCGGCTAATTCGCGGCTCGGCCGATCAGTATTAAGTTTTAATTGCCTTACTTTGTTTTAGCTGATACAAAGACATGTAGACGTATAAACGCACCCATTATAAACGTTCAGCCGTAAAGTGATATAACAGACAGACTATAGCGGCTTGACTCACCGTCGAGACGAAAGATTTCGGAATATAAACGACATGATCGTGGGTGTAGGATCTCCCCTAAATCGTGTACACGAAATCCTGAAGCGGATGCAAGATCATGTGCACCACATAGAATCCTTAAAGATGTGTTGTGGCGTCTTGGCAATCCTTTCGCGGGAAGAGGCTAACAAGCTTCTCATCGCTCGGGATGGAATGCGTCTTCTGTGTAACATCATGGAGCAGCACCTCGCACGAGCAGATTTATTGGAAGCAGCATGTGATCTTTTGTGGTCTTTAGCTTTTAATAATCCTCTCCTTAAAGAGGTTATAGGCCAGCAAGGAGGCATCCCCGCAATTGTAAAGGGCATGAAAATCCATCCATCTAGCGCAGACTTCTTGAAATCAGCATGCGGGGCACTATCAAATATGTGTCAGAACTCCCAAAATCAATCCTTGATCGCCTCACATGGTGGTATTGCATGCTTGCTACAAGTATTGCACAATCATCGGACAAACATCGTGTTAGTGCCCTTCGTGTTCGATGCTCTTGCTTCCCTTATAGTTGGAAACGTGGAAAACGCTCATCAACTGTCTGAACTTGGGGCCACAATGACAGTCCAGTCCGGCGCACCAAAAATATGTGTGTTGCAATTTTGCCTAACAGGTCTTATCAATACTGGAGGAACACTCCGCACATGAAGAGCTTGCGAAGTCAGGATGTCATGCTCTTGCTATACTTTCTGATAATCGTGGTGAAGGCTTGAAGATTGCAGCTGGTGGTGGAGTCCGCGTTCTCCTGCCGGTTCTTCAAATGCACCCACGGCATGTCGATTTGCATCGTGTTGGCGCCGTTGTCTTGTTGCGCATGCTACAGGAGGCTCCTGTCGCGAGCGAGATTGTGAATTCCGGGGCCTGGGAATCTCGAGAGCTCTGGTGTGAAGCTGAGGTCCTCCGTATCTACAGGCACGTGGGGGGGGGGTTCCACTTATGCTCCTTGTGCTCCACTCTCAGATTGAAGAGGTGGAAACTGTTGCGGCTGCTTGTCATATTCTCTACTCCATCACCCATGATGACGCGATCAGGGGTGATCATTGTGTTGACATAGAGGCACAATTGTGTAAGGGTTTTATCACAGACACGTGCCTAGAATTGCAACGTGAGAAAACTCATGTCAAAGCGTGCGCCGCCACCGAGAAGGGTGGCGAAGAGACATCTCTCAGAACAGCTGTCAATGCTTTGGTCATGGTGCTACAATGGCATGCACAACGCCGTGATGTTACGCGTGCATGTATCCGATCAATAACTAACCTGAGCCACTTCTCATCAATTTTAGAAATGTTGGGGTCACTTGGCATCGCTGATCCAGTGCTGACAGCTGCAACGTTGCATCCTCATGCACGGGACATAGTAGAATCCGTTGTCAAAACAATCAAAGCTCTAGCAAAGGCAGGTGATAGGGCTGGTCCTGCAGGGACGGATATAAACGGAGTACGTAAACTCCTGCCCTTTTCAGTCTCAGTGACTGGCATACCTGGCCTACTCTTGTGTTTGAAATCACGACCATCCGATTTTGAGCTTGCTGGCATAGTGTTTTGTACGTTAGCAACATTAGTAGGGTGTGATCATCATGCAGAACATCTTACAAATGAACTGACCGTGACATCATATGCGGATAAGGATCCTCTTTCTTTTCCAGATTTTTCTCAGAGCCAGTATCCCGAGGTACTTACCCCCCTTGACTTTCTGCACCGTTAGAAATTCTGAATCACGTTGCGCAGTGGGAACGAGAGGGTGTAAAAGTGTGCTTGACATGGGCAAAAATGCAGGTTCAGGTGCCAGCGAAGCCTGCAGGGTCATGTTCTCTAACAACGGCGTGCCGTGAAGGCCCGCCCCTCGACAAACGAATACTCTCTGGCTGCGATAAAAATTACATCCTTGATAGAGTCGACACATTTCCTAATGCGCCCTCAGGGAGTGCACTTGCATCAATGTGTCAATTTCTATCTGGCTTTGCATCTTACGGTAGCGCATGCGCTGGTGCACTTGTTGTCCTCGAAACACCACAAATTATCCAATCCTTGGAGCGCAAGTACGTTTCCCATTGGGCCAGTGCTGTTCTGTCTCCATATCCAAATATACCCGATTACGATGCAGATAAACGCACATCATCTGAATTCCAACATCACCAAGTACACGATGCTGTTAAACAGCTGCTAGATATTATTGCGTGCAAGAGTTCAGAGACTAATAAACAAAGAGAGAATCGACAAGTTTCTCGGTCTTCTGGGAAAACAAATGGCATTCAAGGTGCATCTAATCCTCTCCAAGGAGATCCAACTAAGCAAGCTTTGATACGCAACAACGAACCAAAACGAGAAGATCCCACCCCCCCGCTTGGTCTACCGTTTAGCGCTCGAAAGGCAAATACCGAAAAATTCGTACTCGCTGGAGATGAACACTCATTTGCTGATTTCAACTCAAACGCAGCTCGTAGCGGTACATGTGGCCCTGGTTCGCTGTGCCGCTGTGGTATGATTCATACGCTTCGCCGAAGCAGAAAACGACCACTGCATCCACTAGCCCATTCCCCAAAATCTGAACGTCTTTGTTCAGCACCGCCGCCATACTTGGAGCGAGTTACTGCCGCTGAAATTGAATCTACCAGCTTGAGTGAAGCAAAGACATCATCTGCTGCCGCGAATAAGACATGTTCGCAACGTATTATTCACAAAAATTCTCCTATTGCACAATTTTCAAGTCATGGCACAGGTCGCGCTTCACTCCGAGAAAATAGGACCACGATCAAAGACACCACCGGTCAACTAACCCCCAACATGCACGTAGTTTATGTGGGGAAGTCTGCTGCAGGACGTGGATTACAATCACGGGTGGCCACACCAGTTCCTTACACGGTCCCTGAAGGTGGTCTTGGTTACCCATTCCAAAATAGCCTGGTATTTGATGCATCTTTTGAATCGGCCAACCTTCTTAGTGCTGTACAGCGAGGTCCAAAAGAGTACGATCTTTTCCTACGTGCAGATCTACACACTGAAGGTTTCACACAATGGTTCTATTTTGCGGTAACAAACACACACACCGTTGAAGAAGTTAAGATTTGGCGATGTAGCAGAAGCGAGCAAGTTAGTGACCCGCCAACCCAGCATGCAGCCTTGGTTACATTCAATATTGTCAATCTTACAAAGCCAGATTCGCTTTTCAATTTGGGAATGCAGCCTGTGATGTATTCGTGCGCGGAGGCAGTCGAAAATGGTATCGGCTGGGTGCGAACTGGGACTAGCGTGCAATACCAGGCAAACCAGTATCTGCGTCATCCAAGTGGCACGAGCAGCAGCCCGGTGGATGCCGGTATGACTTACTACACATTGTCGTTCACTCTAGCATTCTACAGACCGGATGATATTTATTTGATCGCGCATTCGTATCCGTACACTTATTCAGATCACAAAGCCCATATCGCAAACCTCTTGAGATCGTCCCGTAAACGTCGAGTAACAAGGCATTCGGCATTGTGTAGGACGCTTGATAGCCACGAATGCGATCTTATGACAATCACTAGCAATGAAAATGATCTACGTTCAAATGAATGCAATACAACGTCCATGCCCTATTTGACGCGACGAAAGAAGCTCATCATTCTTAGTGCACGCGTACATCCTGGCGAAACCCCCGCCAGTTGGATGATGCGCGGGATTCTCGAATTCCTCACTGGGGAGTCTAACGATGCTAAAATCTTGCGTTCTTTGTTTATCTTCAAAATTGTTCCAATGCTAAATCCAGATGGAGTCATATACGGCAATAATCGATGCTCTCTTTCTGGAGTCGATCTCAATAGGTTAGTCCCAATGTAAACGGATTTCTTCTAGGCGATCTATTAATTAGGCAATGGAAGAAACCAACCAAAGCTCTACACCCAACAATATATCATCTGAAATCGTTGATCCGGACTGAGCGCGCACAGCGGGAGGTGGTTTTATTTTGTGATCTTCATGGGCATTCCCGGAAACAAAACATTTTCATGTATGGTTGCGATGATCGCCGAAAACCACGCCCAGCGGTGCGGGTATTCCCGAAGCTCTTAAGCTGGAATGAAATAGGACGCAAGTACGTGAACTTTGCCGACTGTAGCTTCCATGTCAAGAAATCAAGAGAAGGAACGGGTACGACAAACATTCCAACTTTCACAGAATGGTATTTTCTCACAGGTCGTGTCGTCGTTGCCCGTGAAATGTGTATATCAAACAGTTTTACTCTGGAAGCATCTTTCTGTGGATCAAACTTTGGAGTACTTCAAAACTATCATTTTAACATGGGACATTTTCAGGAGGCAGGTCGTTCGCTTTGTGGGGCATTGCTGGATTACTACCTCCCGAACTCTACTCAGCGTGAATCCTTCTTTCGAGGAATTGCCGCGGAACCGGGCGGCGGAGTAATCTACCAATCTCAAGTACCACCCACCCTTTGCACTTTGAATGGTAGTTTAGTATCTAGTCAATATCGCGCTGCTTCAGGGGCTTCCTCACAAGCTGAGGGCTTAGAACGCATCGATGCGGGTTTGGATGAAGACTCTGATGTCGACGACCTGGGATCCGAGGACTCGGACAACGACCCGGCCACTATGAAGAGTAAGTTGGTTAGGGGTGAAAACAATCGACGTGGACTTGATGTAGCTGCACAATTTAAGTCTAATTCCCGCAAACATGGTGACTCTAGTTTGTTTTTGTGTGCTCCGCCTTCCATCCCAGACACCACCTCGCCCACTAGCCATGCCTTCGGCCAGGGAGGGACTCACCCGAGGCAGATATCCGAAATTCATCAGCCAATGAAGCTACCACATCAAACAGCGCGCCGCGCAAAGGGTGGCAAGAGCAGCGGAGTTTTCGGCAGGGATATCGATGCCACTTAATGAACGTAGTCACAAAAAAGAAGCGGGGGTTTCCCACGGCACCATCTGCAGCCGCTGGTGATTTTGCACCGCGACCCGAAGGGCATTCCATTTTTAGGTATACAATTGCCCCTGGCCCGTATTATGTGGTCCCTTGTATGGTCCTATCGAGTGTTATCAAGTCCCGGAAAGACTCCACCTCAGAACGCAATTGATCGCCTTTTAAAAAGGAAAGGTCCATGACCTGAGTGCCAACTATGTGAGTAAGGTCTGTCCAAACTAAACTCCGGTCTAAAGCCGGCTCCCCCCCCCCCCAAGCAAAGCTGTAAGGGGGTCAATGGGAGGGGGCCTAATTCAAAACTCCGGTCTTTAACCCGGCTGTCAGTGGCTCGACTATTAAGAATCGCATCATGACGTTGCACTCTGCGTGAAATCTCCTTGACAGAGCTTTGTAACTCCTTCAACTGGCCAACCACTTGACCCATGGACTGCTGAAGCTGCAGGAGGATATGTCTCTCCGACTCGCCTTTAGGGGGCTCCTCTCCACGTTCCTCCTCGTTTATCTCGTCAGCAGGGTCGCGCAAAAATCCCTCAAATACTTCATCAGAAAACTCTGATTTATCAGAATCAACATATGGTAGCATTTCAACCATACAAGTCAGGAGTATGCCCTCCTGGATAGGCGAGTCGTAGGGCTCGCCATCCAAAATACCCAAGGCCATTTCACCTATCTCCTTCTTATAATGCTTCAGCAAATCATCACTCAAACCCAACCCTTGGATGCCATTAGAAACCATATGAGCCAAAAAATATAAGCCGCGCCACCCCGGAACCCGGGGAAGCGGCGAGCTGGGAGAGGACCACAACAGCCAGCAGTTTTATTTAGCTGGATCATGATAGGTGGTCTAAACTCACTAACTCGTTACCGGAAACATATTGTACTGCCGTAAATGCAATTTCATTCCGGACCAGGGTATCCACTTCAAGTTACGACCTGTGCATCGTACTGACTTTCGTACTGCTAGTGCCACGCCACTGGCAGTACGAGCACGCCACTGGCAGTGACCGTGATATGCTCAAGGTTGCGGCTAAGCTTTCGACTGAGTATTCTTAACGGGCTGCCGAGCTCCCGTATGCTACGCGCTTTTATTGCGTGATGAAAGCTCAAGGGCAAAAGGACTGCCGTCAATGGGCATCCAGCTTGGGTATAAGTAGTAAGAAGCAATGGGCTGGTGTGACACCTCCCGACTTGACCATGCCAGGGCTATGGCAGCCGTCCCGATTGATTCGTGATATTCGATTGTGATTGCGTGTAGAGCCCCCCTGAGAAGATAAACCTGACCACTTCCGACGAGAGTGCCACCTATGGCCTCGGCGACAAGAACCCCTTCGACATAGACGCGTGCTGCGTCATTCGAGTCTGAAATTCTCAAATCAAGTGTAAACAGTGCAGTTCGCGGGGACGCGAGCAAGCCTATGAAACGTCAATAGTTCAAACCCAAAGAAAGCGAGGGGCGCTAAATGCTGTTTAGCTTTCTGTATACCGGTCCAGCGGATGGAAACATAATCAACAGCGCCAGCGACAAGCTCTCCATCGCCCCAATCGTGCCTACGGTGTCAACGTAGTTGAAAACTCTACAAAACGGAGACTTCAGCACATGATTGGTCCTTCGTCTTGATAAACAGCGAAGGGCTCTCCAAAGAGACCTCCATTTGCGAAATATGCGGCGGTCAACCCGCCCCCCCCCGCCAC
>NW_008705584.1:117462-119276 GCF_000186865.1 Aureococcus anophagefferens
TAGCTGGCCTGCGATTGCAAACGAGAGCCCGGGACCAAATGCCCGTGTGGTGTTACCAGCAACGGCACCATCGCTTATGTGCACTCTGAATGGGGAACCCATGACATGAGCACCCCTGTACCTTACCTCGAGTTCAGCTTGACCGCTCTTAAGTGGAGTGTACGTACAAATTGTAGAGCCGTTTCCAAACGAGTTGCTGCACGAGCCATTTGTATCAGAGATTATCCCACAAGAAATGTATTCGTCTTCCCCCAAAACGGAATTCCCGTACGCATCACGGGCAGTCGCAGTGAAGTTCGTGGCTACATTTACTGTCGCCGTTTCAAGTCCTGGGCCCCAATCTGCACTGCTAGCATACGCCACCGCGGCGTTTGATTCTACCACGTGCAGGAAAGGCGACCCTTTGATATGAAGGTCATGTATGGTCACAGCAAGTTCATGAACCCCAGAAATTTTTGGCCGCACAAATGCAAAATAAGTCCCATTCCCTGCATCCACAATGCTTCCGATTGTAGTAGCGCTGTGAGGTGATCCACGATGACTAGCCTCCCAGTCTTCGAGTTTGCTTGGTTCGCTCAGGACGTACTTGGCCATTATGTCGAACACATCGCCACCAACATGTCGTCTATTGCCTAAGGCATCAACCGATACAATAGTGAACTTTGAGGTTATCCCTGCAATGCCATTGTAAAGTCCAGTCCCAATGGCGAAGCAGCTTGCAGCGAATGCGCGTGTCGGAGATACTTTTACCTGCAGGATTATTGGATCATGGGCAGACCAAGGAATTCAGGGTAGATCGAACCTCGAAGGGGCTGCGAAAGATGCGCTTGTCGCTTAGTGGCCCTGTCGCCAAATCATCATGAGAGTGGTTAGCTCTGTAAGACACATCCAAGTCGTACGAGCCAGATCCTGTCGAGTATCCGTGAGCGCGAACAATACTACCAACCAAATCCAGCGAAAGAGAAAATTGAACCACGATGGGAGATTCCTGTGCTGGGTTCCTCAGGGTCGCATTTGCTTTCATGTTCAAGCTGTCACGACTTTTAAGCGAGCTGGGACTGAACGCCATCGTGCGGATTTTAGCGACTGGAAGTGCATACAAAAATGGCTTCAGATCGTCGCAACGGTTCCCGAACACATCAGCAAGCACCACTTGAAATACAAGCGGGTGACCAGCCTCGCCGGCAGTCAACCCGCCCCCGACACCAAAAGAGCGTTCAGCAGACACCGCGGCAGAGGCAACCTCAACGACAGTTGGGGAAGTATGGAGTTCGTTTACGTAATACCTATTTCATTACCATGTTCGCAAGAATTTGACAAGATGCGCCGGATGCCCGTCGATGAAGGCTCTACTCAAAAACAAATAATCAGGGGAAATAATCGTACGTGATGTGGATGTCGACGACCATTCAAGTGAAATACCCTTATTACACCCAACTAGGTCTCTTTTCCCGCCACCAAGAAAACATCCTTGAGCAGGACGAGAGAGGCGCAATTCGAGGACGATCGAGTGCAAATGACCCGCCTTGGAATGTATGGGCACCTTCAACCCAAACTCTGGATAATTCCGAGCTCTCCAGGAATCCGCTATCAGCCTGCCGTCAAACCAGAGTCGCACACCAGTTCCTTCACCAAGAGTAGTTACATACAGAAAGTAGGGCTCACTGTAGCTTGGACACAACCGACCACTCCACCGCACAAAATTAGTGTCCAATCCCAGTTCAATCTGTGGCGAATCACCCACTTTAAGATATCCGTACTCCCAGCGAAAATTTACTTGTGCATCTGTACGTACCACGGCTTCCTTTGCCCAG
>NW_008705584.1:119993-130240 GCF_000186865.1 Aureococcus anophagefferens
TCTTTCACCAGCGCGCCCAATCAACACAGCATCCCTTGAGTGTGCTACCTGTGAACTGCCTGTGAACTACGCTGGGTATTATGGTCCGGCTGGATTCCGCACTGTTGCGCTCCGTGTACTTCGCTACACGCCAGACTTTGGCGCCTCGTCGCGGTTGGGCGCGCCGAGAGGCGGGATGCGGCGCGCGAACAGGGCTACCCCCTTGTCTGGCGGAGGCTACCCGGCACCGCGGCCAACTAGCAACTTGAAGCGCCGAATTTCCCGCGTTCAGATGGTGCCCTCCACACGCTGGCGGCGGCTAAAGGAAGGTCGGTGGCATCTGTGGGAGTAGGGTGCGCCGAAGGTCGCCGACCATGCCATGCACCTGCTGGTTTTGCATTTGCCTACCAAGGTGAAACCGCTGCCAGCTAATGTACCAAAGAGCAAAGGAACAGACAAGCGTGCAGTATGTGACAATCCAAAACTTATGCGGATGATCTTCGAGACCCGACAGAAGATTCATGCCAAAAAAACCACCAACAGCAGACATCATCGCAAAGCCGAGGCCACCCATAGAGAGATAAAGTTCCATCCGTTCGATTCGATTCCGTTCATTGTCGAGGGTCAACTCCAGAAGCTGTCTTGTCGCATCAATTGTACCACTTAGCTTCTCGATGGCATCATTTACACCTTCCCAGCGACAGAGATAGTTTTCGAAGATAGACTCAACTACCTCCTCTCTCGAATAGAGCGCAAACTCATCAATCGTAGGAACACAATACAATCGTGTACGTGCCTCATCTGATCGCTCGTATGGCACCGCATGCTGGCGAAAGAGCACGTGATCAGAAGCTAAATTTGAAATCTCGTCATCAAGAGCGTCATTGATCAGTGCCTAAAGAACAGTGAGTGCTCTGAGCATTGCTGGATGAGGGCACTGAGACCTCACGTACACACGTCGCCCGCGCACAGCCTCTTCCTTCAGACGCGTCTCAAGCCTACACTCATTATCGTGAGGGTTTAAACACTGGATAAAGACAACGCTAGATGCGGAAGGAGACGACATAAAGTGCTGGCCCTCGCAGTTTCTGAATTGCGGAGATCACTGAGAGATTCCAATTCCATGACAATAGCTCGTTCAAGTCGAGCAAACTCCTCCATCGCATGAACATATGCCTACATGACGCGTCTCCGGAAACATCTTGCACGCAAAGTCATTCTCGCCTCCTCTAGCACACACTCAAGGACGATCATGGCAAAGCCGAGGCGTCGGCCACCGGGCCTTGCCAAAACCTCATTTACATGCATCTCAACTCGTGAGCAGTGCTCTCGCGATGGCGCCAGTGGTTTGGCTGCTGCCGGCATGCCGGGGACAGCAACTCTCGCGCCATCGTCTCCTGCTGCAGGATACAAAAGGACAGCGCGGTCTCGATCCACGTAACCCTTGAGTACGACGAGGTCAAAGACAACAAACTTTTCTCGCACTGCCAAGTCCAAGGCCGAAGTTCTCAGCAGCAGGCGCGCGTCGCTTCCCGACACGCACCGACGCAACTCAGCCCAATCGAGAGTCGCATCTTGAGCACTCCCATCCTCCTCGATTTGCCTTGCCGCCCAAGTTTGCTTCTCGATCGGCAGACCATTCGTCCCGAGCCGGAATGAGCCTCGGCGCAGACGCGGTCCAGTGGTCGCGTCTGCCAGTAAAATGAGTACAGTGAAATGATAGGCTTGTCCAACGAGCAGTCTCATTTCATTTTGACTTATACATCTACGACGCGCCTGCTATTTAAACTTTTTTGTTTAACATGGTGAGACATTATTTCCGTCCATACGTCGGCAGCCTCGGGGACGGCCAGACCGCCATCTTCGAGTCGCACCTCCTGTACGTCGTCTCCTCGAAGACGGCGGGCGTCGCGCAGCAGCTCGCGTCGATCGAACTGCTAGTTAGGGTAGCATACCCCAAAGAGCGGAATGTAGGCTCCCTAGGTAGCTGGCTTATCGCCAAGCGCACTTTGATTGTGCTTAATCACACTCGCGTTCTGACCTCGATAGTCGCCGTTTATCAAGCCATTCGTTTAAAGGTCTGCCTCTCCTTCAATATTAGCTGTGCGCTCCGAGCCACCAATGTCCCAAAGTTCATCATAGATTGTGAAGTTTATTCCGTCAATGATTATATTTGCTTATGTGCAGTGCAGGCTATCCCTTGGGAAGTTGCGGAAAGAGAGAATGATACCAGGCTCATCCTACAAGTACATGTAACTGCCAACGATTCGCGCCGTCCACGGTCGCCGTCACGCGGACGCAGAGGCGCAGGGGTTGCCCCGACGACCGCGCGCTCCGTAGAAGCCCATAACAACGCCGCAGAGGCCCGTAAAGTAGCTGGATGCAGGGCGTGCTCCGCGCGCCGAGTGATGTTGAAACCTCCCAGGCCCTGAGTGACATCTGGAGAGAACCCAAGATGGTCCTAAATGGCGTCCAATTCCGTGGCGACGGGCGACTCTTCGTCAGCTCACTTCAGCGCCTCGCGCACACAATCATAGTAGACCAACGAGGAATAGGGGCACAGGGCGACAGATTGATTGAAGCGCTTGTACAACATTGCGCACGTACCTCTGCTGGCGCAGATGCATACTTTGCTGTCGAAAAGCTCCTCGGTATCAATAATAATGATGCTAGCATCAATATGGTCGTCGCACCTAAGCGAGAAGCCAAGCAAGTTCCGATTGATGTTCGGTGCCTGTTGCGCGATTCTAAGATATCTTGTCAAATAGTCATTCACAACTCATTCTCTGTGTACCGTCCCTTCACGAGCGAGGACGGCATGCGGCGAATGTCCGTGAAGCGTGTTGATTCAAGAAGTCCAGCGACCCCAGCCAACGCAGGCGATGACCTCCAAGTAGAAGTAGCAAACGAGTGGGTAACCATGCACACGATCGTCACGGATGCGATCATACTGAGCCCCGCTGATGAGCCGCGGGCTAAAGACTGGATACGGAGCCTGCGAGTCGCCACCCTCGGTTCTACTTGACACAACCTTAGACTTTGGCATTGTCATGTTCGGGGTATGTGCCCATGCCCACCCCGTATTTTAGTACCACTGGCAGAGTAGGTGTGGGAATCAGCTGCTGTTGGGCTCCAGCGGCGTCCGGCGGCGCCCGGCGCCCGTCCGGCGCCCGTCCGGCGCCCCCGGCGCCCGTCTGGGACTGGTCCGGCCGCGTCCGTCCGTCCGGGGCACGTCCGGGCCGCGTCCGGACCGCCGCGTCCGCCGGACGCCGGGCGCCAGGTTCCGAACCGGCCCCTTAGGGGCGGCCGCTAGTCGGAGCCTGTTATCTCTAGCTAGCATCTATAGATCATCTATCTCAAATCTTTCGTCCGTCTACTCCAGCGACGATGATCGCGGTGTTAACAATCCTTTTGTTTGCGCGAGGCGCGACCGCGTGGACCCGCTTGGTGCCGCGATCTCCAGGTTTCATGTCGCCGCTTCCTCGGCTCGCAGCGATGAAGCAGGGAACGGTAGTTTCGACGTTCGAGGAGGCGAAGAACTTGAGGAGTGACGCTGTGGCACCGCGGATGCGGTTCGCGCCAAGTCCAACGGGTTCACTTCACGTCGGAGGAGCCCGGACGGCCTTGTGCGTCTGCTGCGTCCGTCAAGCTTGGTAAAAGAAACGCTATGAGCTTCTGCATTGATTTCGTCAAGGCAAAACCAGATTAACGCTGTGTATCTGCAATGATTTCGTACGACTGGCATATATAGGTACAACTGGCTTGCTGCTCGTAAGACAGTGGATGGCAAGTTTCTTTTGCGAATCGAGGACACCGATGTCGCCCGTTCGACTCGCGAGAGTGAAGATTCGATGCTCGCTGACCTGGAGTGGTTGGGCCTCGACTGGGACGAGGGGCCTCGTGTGGGTGGTCCGTGTAAGATGTATCGACAGAGTGAGCGTTCAACAATCTACAAGGAAGCGGTCGACTTACTCGTAGCATCTGGCCATGCGTACCCTTGCTTTTGTTCCGAGGAGGAGCTAGAGGAGAAACGGGTGAAGGCAAAGATCGCTGGTTCTCAGGTCGCCTACGATGGGACCTGGCGCGAGGCAGACCCAGAGCAAGTGCGGGAGAATCTCGCCGCCGGTCTGCCCCACACTTACCGCTTTAAGGTGCCAAAAGGCAAAGTGGTCAGCATCGACGACAAGGTGTGTTGCCTGCTTCCTTGATAGTGAATCGTAACCCCGTGCTATCGTAGGTTCGGGGGCATGTTGAGTGGGATGTGCAGGCAACGATTGGCGACTTCATCTTGCTACGATCGAGTGGAGTCCCTGTTTATAACTTCTGTGTTGCAGTCGATGATGCACTTATGGGTGTCACAACCGTGGTTCGTGCAGAAGAGCACCTTACCAACACAGTGCGTCAACTCCTTGTCCTTGAAGCCCTGGGATTCACAGCACCTGAATACGCACATGCTTCCCTCATTCTTGGCTCGGACAAATCAAAACTTTCTAAACGCCACGGTGCAACATCATGTGGCCAATTCCGCGAGAAAGGCTACCTTCCCGACGCAATGGTTTAAGCTCTGTGCCGTCTTTACTCGCTATTCCGTTGACAGTTTGTTGGCGTAGGTGAACTATCTCGCCCTCCTCGGTTGGAATGATGGCACAGATAAGGAAGTCTACTCACGCGAAGAGCTCATCGAGGCGTTTGACCTGAGCCGGGTGACAGCGTCGCCCGCCATGTTCGATGACGCCAAGCTCCGTTGGCTAAATGGTCAGCATCTTCGTGCAATGCCCCTGAAGCCTCTGTTGCCACTTGTGCTTAACCGTGCCATAAGCCACAAAGACGCAGCGGAACTCGTCTTGCGCGCAGGTGCACGAGGACCTCATGGCAAGAGGCCTTCTACAAGAGAGTGGCAGCGAGGTTTCTGACAAGATTGGAGCCTTTCTAATGGCCGCAACGGTCGCCGCCCAGCCCAAGGCTGAATTGGTCACTGACATTGCCGACATGGCAGTCGCAGCGCTCTCGCGCAACACCGTGTCTATTTGACACTGATGACCTTCAGTCTCTGAAAGAACCCAGCCTAGAGCGCGCATATTTGGTGCTTCTTGAATAGGTATCCATTCACAGAGACGCTCGGTAGCACTGAAAGCGCAGAGCAGAAGCGCCTCAAGACTATCCTGGACGATGACTTCGCAGGCTTTGCTGTTGCCCTAGCAGCATCCTTCGATAATCACGAGGCACCAGATTACTGTTATGATGCCGTGCTCGCAGCGGATGCGGATGAATCGCTTGTCCTTAAATGGCTCACAAGGGTGGGATCTAGAGAGAATCGAGACAAAAAGCGTCTGCTGATGCCGGCCCGCCTCGCCCTCACTGGCTCGACGACGGGCATCGATGTTTCTAGCCAGCTAAAACTGCTTCAATGCGCCCTCGACGCTGGTGTTGACGCATCTTTCCTGGTTCCTATGCACGAGAGAATCAGACAACTTAAAGACTGGGCCATCAGCGATAGTGGCAGTTTTGGGGGGGACAATATTTATGTCCATCCGAGGGAAGAATCGGCAGCAACGATCATAGATCTAAAGACGTTTTCCAAGCTTCGCATGGTCTATGAGGCGAACCGCCGCAGGGCCGAGGAAGATAGTGACATGTTTGAGATTCTAAAAGCTGCATATGAGCAGCTCTGAAGGCGACTCATGCACGAAAGCACAGCAATAGCCTCGTCTGCTCCTCACCTACCTCCGCTGTGCAATCTGCCATCTCTGGCATTGTTGAGCTGCGGCCTCCCAGGTTCTCTCCTTATAAAAAGCGCCTGGGGGTGGAGATTACCAGTCCCTGCAAGCCGTTCCTACCAGGGCCGTGGGCAAAAACAAAAAGCAGGGCGCCTCTCGCATGGCCGCCAAAAACTAATAAAGGCACTTCCCCCCACTTGGCCTAGTGCGGCATAGTCTATGCGCTTCGTAGTACGGGCCAACCAAATTCCATTAGTGGGTCGTGCACCATAGAACGCGTGCAACTACGCTCCCTCCTAGCCCCCCCTGCTTGTTTCCCCTGTATTCTACATGCCACTACTACGCACTACTGCCTGAGGTGCAGTAGTCCTTCACATAGGTACTTTTGTCCGGCGATTGTGCTACCTCGCTGAGCCTGGTGCTCTCTGGCACGTCGCTGTGACGCTAACCAGACAAACACCACAGACACAGAAGAGCGCTATGCTACTTCTGCCTCTGCTGGCTATCACTCCGTCAGTTCGCTGTCTATAATACTTGAAACTGGACTAGAATGAATTAAGGAAGGGAAGGGAAACTAGCAGGATGCGCAGTAGGAGCGCAGTGGGGTAAAGTGCACTACAACATCAAGATGCAGTTCACTGAAGATGAGAGTAGAAACCTCTCTATCTCTCTAACAATATGCCAGTGCAACTTGGCAAAGACGAGTACATATGTACTTCAGAGAGACAGACTACGCTGCCTCGACTGTTGTCGCCTTATCAGGCTACCACGACACTCCATAGTCCGGGGGTGTGAATATCACTTCCCCCTCAATAGTTACGTCGCTGCCCTCCCTACCCGGGCCGGAGTCACGGTCCGGGGTGGCGCGGGTTATTTCCGAAGGCATGTTGTCCCCCTCTGGGGAGGGTACCAGCATAGAAAAAAGATGTGTTAAGTTACGAGGATACACCGAGTTTCAAGTTGGAGTGTATGGAAGTGGCCATGGGTAAGCCAACGGGGGGCCACGTGGGCTAACCAAGTGATCCGCCATTCTACGAATCGACAACACCTAAATGACCTACATGTGGTGATCTACCGTTGCCCATGCAAGACTGACTAGCCTCGTCAATGCAGAGCTGTCGCAAACTTTCGAGCACGCCTCTTTTTGACGTCTTCTATGAGTATCCTTCCACGTCTGAAGACAACCCAGGCGTGTTGAACATAACGGCATGCTTGAAAACACGCCGCAGCAATTCGGAGCTTCCAGCAGTTGATGAGATCTCCAGCTGGAGAGGTGGGGTAGGCGAGGCCGGCTTGTTCCATTTGCCTGTCAATGCTGAGCTGAAGTTCAGCCCTTTCTTGGGGTGTCGCTGTCTTTTTTTGTTCTCGTTTTGGACGGAATCGCCAAATGGACATGCCCGGCATTGGGTCAAGTTCTCGAGTTGTGCTCGCAACGGGCAAAGTATTTTTGTCACTCAAAAATGGAGCCTGCCCCCCCACGCGCTGTCGACTGGCCACGTTCTTCTTGCGATGTTGTCTATGCACGGTCCTATTGATAATTTTCGCCTTGCTGGATGGCTTCGATGCGGGCCACTTATCAGTATCAAACCACATTTGTTTGGTGGCTCGTGCCTGTTCTCTGAGTTCAGTAGCGCGCTTGATATCGTCAAAGCAATCATCAAGTTCATTGTGGCTAGCTTCCTGTGCCTAAGGTTAGGACTAAGTCTAGGCATTGGTACAAACGTGCTCAAAGAGGGCCCTGGGGTTGTGCTAGAAGTCGTTGAAACCGATCTCTATCTTCGTGGCTCATGCGAGCAGCGATTCGGTTCCGCTCCTGCCGCCGGCTAACCGCATAAAACTCTTCTAACTGTGAGTCGCTTGCACCGGCATCTTCCATTGCGTTGTACATCTCAGCATCGGAATTACTAAGACGATAGAGCATGCGATTTCTCACATAGTTTGGATCATCGTTTGCTTGCTCCTTTAAAACCCTGGACCTAAACTTTGAACTTGGGGACGCTTGGGTGAGACGCAGGATGTCATGCCAGTCAAGTGCTTGCGACCTCTCTGTATATGATGTTTGCGCGGCGGTCCGCTGGTGCTGTTCTACTAGGCCTGCGTGCACCTTAGTAGACGCCTTAGCATCCAAATTCGCTCGCTTCCGAAGCAGCGCCTGCTCATGTTCGCTATACAACACGTCTTGCCCATCAAAAATCTTTCCAAAATCTCGTTTGGTCTTTTTATTCCGCTCCCTAAGCAATTTGAGGTAAGCAGCTGCCTCGCGCGCTGCACGTCTCGATGTAGTACCAGCTCCGGCCTTATTACCGGCAGCTTTGACCTTGGCGAGGCACTGCTCAGCATGCCAAGTGTGTCCCATCTCACCCCGAGCCTTTGCGAGACGAAGCCAGGCCTTAGTACGGGATGCAATGTCCCCGGCTTCGTCCACAACCTGTGCCAACGGAGCGCGCTTTGGCGCCAGGAGAATGAATTGGGAAAGTCCCACCATGGAAGCGGCCGCTGCCGCGGGTGGCCAGTCTTCACGCTTTAAGCAGCAGAGGGTCACGTTCAGAAGTAGAGAAGTTAGCACAGCGGGATCGACACCATCTGCGGATTGACCTAGGCAAGGGTGGGGTCTAGGCACAGCGAAAATGCTGCAGCGTACAGAGGGATCGGAGTGCCAATACTAAAACTCTACCCACGGGCGTCGGTGACGTCGCCGGACATATTGTGGTGGGATAATCACCACCGACACACATGTGAATACCCATGAGATAACCTGATAATGCGACATCCAGGCGACCTGCTTCTAGATGTTCCGTCGCCGCTGCCTTAATTGCCGACACCCGCTCGCGTACTGCCTCATAGCCACCGTCAGCTACGCAGAGTTCCCGCGTTAATTTGAATGATGCCGCTTCTGCCTGGTTGCGTTGCGCACGATTCGCTGCATTTACGTCGGACATCCCGCACTCTTTAGTAACGCGGCGGTTCCTAGGATCCTGTAGCCGAACGGTTTTGGCCGTCATTATGGGGGGTCTTGCTCCGGCGACGGCGTCCGATGGCCGACGCGTCGGACGCCCGAACGTGCGGTTTTTGGCTAGCGGCCAGGGACGCCCGGTGCCTATACGTGACAAAAACAAGCGCTCGGATTGGGACGAATGGCTAGCCGTTTCGCTGGTTGAGTACCAAACACGTACGCGCGGGCCGGGAGCGGAGACCTCTGAGCCCAAGCTTCCGACGCACAGCAGCCCGCTCTGGTGGTCGGAGTGGCCTTCCATGACCCCTAGGCGTAAGCCTGACCGTCGGTGCCCCCATCGGAGGTGGTTCTGGCGTCGACCAAATTCCACCGCGCGGGCCTCGTCCCCGCGGGGCTGCCGCGGCGTACAAGTCCGTGCCAGCGAAGCGCGTCACGATCGATGGCGTTGGATACGCCCCTTGGTTTTGGGCGCGACGTGGGTGTGACGGCTGGGGTAGGCCATTTACCTCGCGTAAGATGTACCACCCCGCTCCGCACGCAGGGGTGCAAAGAATATAGACTGACCTTGATGTCTGTCTGTCTCTCTCTATCTCTATATCTCCATGACTATACTGTAGTACAGTACGCTACACTACCACTACCCTACTACCATCATGCTAGTACTGTACCTACCCTAGTTAGGCCTTCCTTCCCGTTCCCCTTCTTTATAATCAGTTACTATCTTATGACTGAGCTACCGTAAGGTAGCACACTGAGCTTCCCCTCTCAAGCACTGTGCTTATCCTGCTACTACGGACTGTACCTTAACGTCAAGTTGATGTACGGGACTTAGATTCCTTACAAGGGGTGCCGCCGAGGCCACTGGCGGAGCAACACCCCCCCTCGTCATTCGGTTGGCCCGAGCCGTCATTCCGTCCCCGAATGACGGTCTGGGGCTGCGCGCGAGTTTCGCCCGGTTTCGGCCGCCGCGCGGCCCGTCGCCCGCGCCGCGAAGTCGGTTTCCGGGGCGTCGACCCCCCCGGGCCGCCCCGGAGCGCTTTCGCCGGCGCGCATCGGCGCGGTGGTCGCCGCGGGCTGCCCCTCGCCCCGCGGCGGCATGGACGCGCCGCCCGACGACGACGACGACGACGACGTCGTCTGCCTGTCGCCGCCGCCGACGCGGTCCGCGGGCGCGCCCGAGGCGCTGGGCGAGCCCTGGACCGCCAGGTCTTCGACTGCGCGCGCGCGCGGCCCGTCGACGCCGCCGCCGTCGCGCCGCGCGGCCGCCGCGGGCAGCCCCGCGGAGCCGAGCGACGACGAGGTCTTCTGCCTAGCGCCCCCGCCGACGCGATCCGCGCGCACGCCCGAGGCGCCGGGCGAGCCCTCGAGCTCCAGGTTTTTCTCCGTCGCCGCCGCCGCCGCCGCGGCCGCGCGGCCGCCGCGGGCAGCCCCGCGGACACGAGCGACGACGAGCTCGTTTGCCTGTCGCCTCCGCCGTCCGCGACGCGGTCCGGGACCGCGGCATCGCTGCCGAGGTCGCCTGAGCCGCCCGCGCGCGTCCGGTCGCCGCCGCGCGACGCTCCGACCGCGTCGCGCGCCAGCCCCGCGGACACGGGCGA